>NW_028152628.1:0-276000 GCF_951799395.1 Argentina silus | reverse complement strand
TGACAACAGGCTCATGACTAAAGAACACACGGCTGTCTGCTGATTGACGCTTGACTGTAGAATTTCGCTTTGTGTCAAAAGAACTTCCTAACGCACACTTTTTCAAAGTAGGTGAATTCATCAGATCTGTTTGAAACATTGCATTTTATCCATGCACGACGACTGCTTAGATATTCGCAGCACAGTTGCCCCATATACATTGCCCATGAGCGCGGAGCTTGTCTTTGTCACTGTCGCAACTTTGCTCCATCAGCGGGAGAAGGCGCTTCGACGCCCCTGTAAGCACATGTTTCTCTGATTCCTTTGTTTCAGGCAAGCCACTGTGACGTCAGACGCCTTTACGCATACAGCTTTGCGATGCTTAGACAGTAATAACATAATTCATGTTTACATTTCTTTAATTTTCGACGCATTGTCGTTATTCGTGACGCATCAATGACCAATTGATTATATGGCAATGCAATGAAAAAAGCGTGTGGAAAACAGTGTTAATGACAGATTTGAGAAGCACATTTCTTCAATGTTGGCCGCATGGCATTCCTGTGCAGGTGACAATGGTAATTTTTCAAAACGACAAGGATATTTAAACACATGATTATTTGTTTGCTGTGCTCTATGGCCTCTGCTACAGACCTCATCGAAATGACACTTAGATATCTTAGGGTGTACATATCAAGTTTTCCCAAATGGTCTAGCGGATAGGCATCTACCTTGTAACGCAGGGCGGCCCGGGTTCGATTCCCGTCATGGCAAGTGTTTTTTGTAGAAAAATAAAATGAGTCCCAACGTGTGCAACAGAACAGTTCGAAATCTCGTTACATTTGCATCGTCATGAACATGACTTATATCAGGCTAGCTCATTCTTTCTTTGTTCATTTTAAGTGTAGAAACAATATTTCGTTTGTGACCATTTTTTCTGCCGTTTTGACAACAGGCTCATGACTAAAGAACACACGGCTGTCTGCTGATTGACGCTTGACTGTAGATTTTCGCTTTGTGTCAAAAGAACTTCCTAACGCACACTTTTTCAAAGTAGGTGAATTCATCAGATCTGTTTGAAACATTGCATTTTATCCATGCACGACGACTGCTTAGATACTCGCAGCACAGTTGCCCCATATAAATTGCCCATGAGCGCGGAGCTTGTCTTTGTCACTGTAGCAACTTTGCTCCATCAGCGGGAGAAGGCGGTTCGACGCCCCTGTAAGCACATGTTTCTCTGATTCCTTTGTTTCAGGCAAGCCACTGTGACGTCAGACGCCTTTACGCATACAGCTTTGCGATGCTTAGACAGTAATAACATAATTCATGTTTACATTTCTTTAATTTTCGACGCATTGTCGTTATTCGTGACGCATCAATGACCAATTGATTATATGGCAATGCAATGAAAAAAGCGTGTGGAAAACAGTGTTAATGACAGATTTGAGAAGCACATTTCTTCAATGTTGGCCGCATGGCATTCCTGTGCAGGTGACAATGGTAATTTTTCAAAACGACAAGGATATTTAAACACATGATTATTTGTTTGCTGTGTTCTATGGCCTCTGCTACAGACCTCATCGAAATGACACTTAGATAACTTAGGGTGTACATATCAAGTCTTCCCAAATGGTCTAGCGGATAGGCATCTACCTTGTAACGCAGGGCGGCCCGGGTTCGATTCCCGTCATGGCAAATGTTTTTTGTAGAAAAATAAAATGAGTCCCAACGTGTGCAACAGAACAGTTCGAAATCTCGTTACATTTGCATCGTCATGAACATGACTTATATCAGGCTAGCTCATTTTTTCTTTGTTCATTTTAAGTGTAGAAACAATATTTTGTTTGTGAACATTTTTTTCTGCCGTTTTGACAACAGGCTCATGACTAAAGAACACACGGCTGTCTGCTGATTGACGCTTGACTGTAGATTTTCGCTTTGTGTCAAAAGAACTTCCTAACGCACACTTTTTCAAAGTAGGTGAATTCATCAGATCTGTTTGAAACATTGCATTTTATCCATGCACGACGACTGCTTAGATACTCGCAGCACAGTTGCCCCATATAAATTGCCCATGAGAGCGGAGCTTGTCTTTGTCACTGTAGCAACTTTGCTCCATCAGCGGGAGAAGGCGGTTCGACGCCCCTGTAAGCACATGTTTCTCTAATTCCTTTGTTTCAGGCAAGCCACTGTGACGTCAGACGCCTTTACGCATACAGCTTTGCGATGCTTAGACAGTAATAACATAATTCATGTTTACATTTCTTTAATTTTCGACGCATTGTCGTTATTCGTGACGCATCAATGACCAATTGATTATATGGCAATGCAATGAAAAAAGCGTGTGGAAAACAGTGTTAATGACAGATTTGAGAAGCACATTTCTTCAATGTTGGCCGCATGGCATTCCTGTGCAGGTGACAATGGTAATTTTTCAAAACGACAAGGATATTTAAACACATGATTATTTGTTTGGTGTGCTCTATGGCCTCTGCTACAGACCTCATCGAAATGACACTTAGATATCTTAGGGTGTACATATCAAGTCTTCCCAAATGGTCTAGCGGATAGGCATCTACCTTGGAACGCAGGGCGGCCCGGGTTCGATTCCCGTCATGGCAAATGTTTTTTGTAGAAAAATAAAATGAGTCCCAACGTGTGCAACAGAACAGTTCGAAATCTCGTTACATTTGCATCGTCATGAACATGACTTATATCAGGCTAGCTCATTTTTTCTTTGTTCATTTTAAGTGTAGAAACAATATTTTGTTTAAGAAACATTTTTTTCTGCCGTTTTGACAACAGGCTCATGACTAAAGAACACACGGCTGTCTGCTGATTGACGCTTGACTGTAGATTTTCGCTTTGTGTCAAAAGAACTTCCTAACGCACACTTTTTCAAAGTAGGTGAATTCATCAGATCTGTTTGAAACATTGCATTTTATCCATGCACGACGACTGCTTAGATACTCGCAGCACAGTTGCCCCATATAAATTGCCCATGAGCGCGGAGCTTGTCTTTGTCACTGTAGCAACTTTGCTCCATCAGCGGGAGAAGGCGGTTCGACGCCCCTGTAAGCACATGTTTCTCTGATTCCTTTGTTTCAGGCAAGCCACTGTGACGTCAGACGCCTTTACGCATACAGCTTTGCGATGCTTAGACAGTAATAACATAATTCATGTTTACATTTCTTTAATTTTCGACGCATTGTCGTTATTCGTGACGCATCAATGACCAATTGATTATATGGCAATGCAATGAAAAAAGCGTGTGGAAAACAGTGTTAATGACAGATTTGAGAAGCACATTTCTTCAATGTTGGCCGCATGGCATTCCTGTGCAGGTGACAATGGTAATTTTTCAAAACGACAAGGATATTTAAACACATGATTATTTGTTTGCTGTGTTCTATGGCCTCTGCTACAGACCTCATCGAAATGACACTTAGATATCTTAGGGTGTACATATCAAGTCTTCCCAAATGGTCTAGCGGATAGGCATCTACCTTGGAACGCAGGGCGGCCCGGGTTCGATTCCCGTCATGGCAAATGTTTTTTGTAGAAAAATAAAATGAGTCCCAACGTGTGCAACAGAACAGTTCGAAATCTCGTTACATTTGCATCGTCATGAACATGACTTATATCAGGTTAGCTCATTTTTTCTTTGTTCATTTTAAGTGTAGAAACAATATTTTGTTTAAGAAACATTTTTTTCTGCCGTTTTGACAACAGGCTCATGACTAAAGAACACACGGCTGTCTGCTGATTGACGCTTGACTGTAGATTTTCGCTTTGTGTCAAAAGAACTTCCTAACGCACACTTTTTCAAAGTAGGTGAATTCATCAGATCTGTTTGAAACATTGCATTTTATCCATGCACGACGACTGCTTAGATACTCGCAGCACAGTTGCCCCATATAAATTGCCCATGAGCGCGGAGCTTGTCTTTGTCACTGTAGCAACTTTGCTCCATCAGCGGGAGAAGGCGGTTCGACGCCCCTGTAAGCACATGTTTCTCTGATTCCTTTGTTTCAGGCAAGCCACTGTGACGTCAGACGCCTTTACGCATACAGCTTTGCGATGCTTAGACAGTAATAACATAATTCATGTTTACATTTCTTTAATTTTCGACGCGTTGTCGTTATTCGTGACGCATCAATGACCAATTGATTATATGGCAATGCAATGAAAAAAGCGTGTGGAAAACAGTGTTAATGACAGATTTGAGAAGCACATTTCTTCAATGTTGGCCGCATGGCATTCCTGTGCAGGTGACAATGGTAATTTTTCAAAACGACAAGGATATTTAAACACATGATTATTTGTTTGCTGTGTTCTATGGCCTCTGCTACAGACCTCATCGAAATGACACTTAGATATCTTAGGGTGTACATATCAAGTCTTCCCAAATGGTCTAGCGGATAGGCATCTACCTTGTAACGCAGGGCGGCCCGGGTTCGATTCCCGTCATGGCAAATGTTTTTTGTAGAAAAATAAAATGAGTCCCAACGTGTGCAACAAAACAGTTCGAAATCTCGTTACATTTGCATCGTCATGAACATGACTTATATCAGGCTAGCTAATTTTTTCTTTGTTCATTTTAAGTGTAGAAACAATATTTCGTTTGTGACCATTTTTTTCTGCCGTTTTGACAACAGGCTCATGACTAAAGAACACACGGCTGTCTGCTGATTGACGCTTGACTGTAGATTTTCGCTTTGTGTCAAAAGAACTTCCTAACGCACACTTTTTCAAAGTAGGTGAATTCATCAGATCTGTTTGAAACATTGCATTTTATCCATGCACGACGACTGCTTAGATACTCGCAGCACAGTTGCCCCATATACGTTGCCCATGAGCGCGGAGCTTGTCTTTGTCACTGTAGCAACTTTGCTCCATCAGCGGGAGAAGGCGGTTCGACGCCCCTGTAAGCACATGTTTCTCTAATTCCTTTGTTTCAGGCAAGCCACTGTGACGTCAGACGCCTTTACGCATACAGCTTTGCGATGCTTAGACAGTAATAACATAATTCATGTTTACATTTCTTTAATTTTCGACGCATTGTCGTTATTCGTGACGCATCAATGACCAATTGATTATATGGCAATGCAATGAAAAAAGCGTGTGGAAAACAGTGTTAATGACAGATTTGAGAAGCACATTTCTTCAATGTTGGCCGCATGGCATTCCTGTGCAGGTGACAATGGTAATTTTTCAAAACGACAAGGATATTTAAACACATGATTATTTGTTTGCTGTGCTCTATGGCCTCTGCTACAGACCTCATCGAAATGACACTTAGATATCTTAGATATCTTCGATTCCCGTCATGGCAAATATTTCGTTTGTGAACATTTTCTTCTGCCGTTTTGACAACAGGCTCATTACTAAAGAACACACGGCTGTCTG
The DNA here is from genome assembly GCF_951799395.1 of Argentina silus. NCBI lineage: Eukaryota > Metazoa > Chordata > Actinopteri > Argentiniformes > Argentinidae > Argentina > Argentina silus. The sequence goes on along the minus strand of NW_028152628.1, from coordinate 270,609 downwards.
CTGATTGACGCTTGACTGTAGATTTTCGCTTTGTGTCAAAAGAACTCCCTAACGCACACTTTTTCAAAGTAGGTGAATTCATCAGATCTGTTTGAAACATTGCATTTTATCCATGCACGACGACTACTTAGATACTCGCAGCACAGTTGCCTCATATAAATTGCCCATGAGCGCGGAGCTTGTCTTTGTCACTGTAGCAACTTTGCTCCATCAGCGGGAGAAGGCGCTTCGACGCCCCTGTAAGCACATGTTTCTCGAATTCCTTTGTTTCAGACAAGCCACTGTGACGTCAGACGCCTTTACGCATACAGCTTTGCGATGCTTAGACAGTAATAACATAATTCATGTTTACATTTCTTTAATTTTCGACGCATTGTCGTTATTCGTGACGCATCAATGACCAATTGATTATATGGCAATGCAATGAAAAAAGCGTGTGGAAAACAGTGTTAATGACAGATTTGAGAAGCACATTTCTTCAATGTTGGCCGCATGGCATTCCTGTGCAGGTGACAATGGTAATTTTTCAAAACGACAAGGATATTTAAACACATGATTATTTGTTTGCTGTGCTCTATGGCCTCTGCTACAGACCTCATCGAAATGACACTTAGATATCTTAGGGTGTACATATCAAGTCTTCCCAAATGGTCTAGCGGATAGGAATCTGCCTTGTAACGCAGGGCGGCCGGGGTTCGATTCCCGTCATGGCAAAGGATTTTTGTAGAAAAATAAAATGAGTCCCAACGTGTGCAACAGAACAGTTCGAAATCTCGTTACATTTGCATCGTCATGAACATGACTTATATCAGGCTAGCTAATTTTTTCTTTGTTCATTTTAAGTGTAGAAACAATATTTCGTTTGTGAACATTTTTTTCTGCCGTTTTGACAACAGGCTCATGACTAAAGAACACACGGCTGTCTGCTGATTGACGCTTGACTGTAGATTTTCGCTTTGTGTCAAAAGAACTTCCTAACTCACACTTTTTCAAAGTAGGTGAATTCATCAGATCTGTTTGAAACATTGCATTTTATCCATGCACGACGACTGCTTAGATACTCGCAGCACAGTTGCCCCATATAAATTGCCCATGAGCGCGGAGCTTGTCTTCGTCACTGTAGCAACTTTGCTCCATCAGCGGGAGAAGGCGGTTCGACGCCCCTGTAAGCACATGTTTCTCTAATTCCTTTGTTTCAGGCAAGCCACTGTGACGTCAGACGCCTTTACGCATACAGCTTTGCGATGCTTAGACAGTAATAACATAATTCATGTTTACATTTCTTTAATTTTCGACGCATTGTCGTTATTCGTGACGCATCAATGACCAATTGATTATATGGCAATGCAATGAAAAAAGCGTGTGGAAAACAGTGTTAATGACAGATTTGAGAAGCACATTTCTTCAATGTTGGCCGCATGGCATTCCTGTGCAGGTGACAATGGTAATTTTTCAAAACGACAAGGATATTTAAACACATGATTATTTGTTTGCTGTGCTCTATGGCCTCTGCTACAGACCTCATCGAAATGACACTTAGATATCTTAGATATCTTCGATTCCCGTCATGGCAAATATTTCGTTTGTGAACATTTTCTTCTGCCGTTTTGACAACAGGCTCATTACTAAAGAACACACGGCTGTCTGCTGATTGACGCTTGACTGTAGATTTTCGCTTTGTGTCAAAAGAACTCCCTAACGCACACTTTTTCAAAGTAGGTGAATTCATCAGATCTGTTTGAAACATTGCATTTTATCCATGCACGACGACTACTTAGATACTCGCAGCACAGTTGCCTCATATAAATTGCCCATGAGCGCGGAGCTTGTCTTTGTCACTGTAGCAACTTTGCTCCATCAGCGGGAGAAGGCGCTTCGACGCCCCTGTAAGCACATGTTTCTCGAATTCCTTTGTTTCAGGCAAGCCACTGTGACGTCAGACGCCTTTACGCATACAGCTTTGCGATGCTTAGACAGTAATAACATAATTCATGTTTACATTTCTTTAATTTTCGACGCATTGTCGTTATTCGTGACGCATCAATGACCAATTGATTATATGGCAATGCAATGAAAAAAGCGTGTGGAAAACAGTGTTAATGACAGATTTGAGAAGCACATTTCTTCAATGTTGGCCGCATGGCATTCCTGTGCAGGTGACAATGGTAATTTTTCAAAACGACAAGGATATTTAAACACATGATTATTTGTTTGCTGTGCTCTATGGCCTCTGCTACAGACCTCATCGAAATGACACTTAGATATCTTAGGGTGTACATATCAAGTCTTCCCAAATGGTCTAGCGGATAGGAATCTGCCTTGTAACGCAGGGCGGCCGGGGTTCGATTCCCGTCATGGCAAAGGATTTTTGTAGAAAAATAAAATGAGTCCCAACGTGTGCAACAGAACAGTTCGAAATCTCGTTACATTTGCATCGTCATGAACATGACTTATATCAGGCTAGCTAATTTTTTCTTTGTTCATTTTAAGTGTAGAAACAATATTTCGTTTGTGAACATTTTTTTCTGCCGTTTTGACAACAGGCTCATGACTAAAGAACACACGGCTGTCTGCTGATTGACGCTTGACTGTAGATTTTCGCTTTGTGTCAAAAGAACTTCCTAACTCACACTTTTTCAAAGTAGGTGAATTCATCAGATCTGTTTGAAACATTGCATTTTATCCATGCACGACGACTGCTTAGATACTCGCAGCACAGTTGCCCCATATAAATTGACCATGAGCGCGGAGAATGTCTTTGTCACTGTAGCAACTTTGCTCCATCAGGGGGACAAGCCGGTTTGACGCCCCTGTAAGCACATGTTTCTCTAATTCCTTTGTTTCAGGCAAGCCACTGTGACGTCAGACGCCTTTACGCATACAGCTTTGCGATGCTTAGACAGTAATAACATAATTCATGTTTACATTTCTTTAATTTTCGACGCATTGTCGTTATTCGTGACGCATCAATGACCAATTGATTATATGGCAATGCAATGAAAAAAGCGTGTGGAAAACAGTGTTAATGACAGATTTGAGAAGCACATTTCTTCAATGTTGGCCGCATGGCATTCCTGTGCAGGTGACAATGGTAATTTTTCAAAACGACAAGGATATTTAAACACATGATTATTTGTTTGCTGTGCTCTATGGCCTCTGCTACAGACCTCATCGAAATGACACTTAGATATCTTAGATATCTTCGATTCCCGTCATGGCAAATATTTCGTTTGTGAACATTTTCTTCTGCCGTTTTGACAACAGGCTCATTACTAAAGAACACACGGCTGTCTGCTGATTGACGCTTGACTGTAGATTTTCGCTTTGTGTCAAAAGAACTCCCTAACGCACACTTTTTCAAAGTAGGTGAATTCATCAGATCTGTTTGAAACATTGCATTTTATCCATGCACGACGACTACTTAGATACTCGCAGCACAGTTGCCTCATATAAATTGCCCATGAGCGCGGAGCTTGTCTTTGTCACTGTAGCAACTTTGCTCCATCAGCGGGAGAAGGCGCTTCGACGCCCCTGTAAGCACATGTTTCTCGAATTCCTTTGTTTCAGACAAGCCACTGTGACGTCAGACGCCTTTACGCATACAGCTTTGCGATGCTTAGACAGTAATAACATAATTCATGTTTACATTTCTTTAATTTTCGACGCATTGTCGTTATTCGTGACGCATCAATGACCAATTGATTATATGGCAATGCAATGAAAAAAGCGTGTGGAAAACAGTGTTAATGACAGATTTGAGAAGCACATTTCTTCAATGTTGGCCGCATGGCATTCCTGTGCAGGTGACAATGGTAATTTTTCAAAACGACAAGGATATTTAAACACATGATTATTTGTTTGCTGTGCTCTATGGCCTCTGCTACAGACCTCATCGAAATGACACTTAGATATCTTAGGGTGTACATATCAAGTCTTCCCAAATGGTCTAGCGGATAGGAATCTGCCTTGTAACGCAGGGCGGCCGGGGTTCGATTCCCGTCATGGCAAAGGATTTTTGTAGAAAAATAAAATGAGTCCCAACGTGTGCAACAGAACAGTTCGAAATCTCGTTACATTTGCATCGTCATGAACATGACTTATATCAGGCTAGCTAATTTTTTCTTTGTTCATTTTAAGTGTAGAAACAATATTTCGTTTGTGAACATTTTTTTCTGCCGTTTTGACAACAGGCTCATGACTAAAGAACACACGGCTGTCTGCTGATTGACGCTTGACTGTAGATTTTCGCTTTGTGTCAAAAGAACTTCCTAACTCACACTTTTTCAAAGTAGGTGAATTCATCAGATCTGTTTGAAACATTGCATTTTATCCATGCACGACGACTGCTTAGATACTCGCAGCACAGTTGCCCCATATAAATTGCCCATGAGCGCGGAGCTTGTCTTCGTCACTGTAGCAACTTTGCTCCATCAGCGGGAGAAGGCGGTTCGACGCCCCTGTAAGCACATGTTTCTCTAATTCCTTTGTTTCAGGCAAGCCACTGTGACGTCAGACGCCTTTACGCATACAGCTTTGCGATGCTTAGACAGTAATAACATAATTCATGTTTACATTTCTTTAATTTTCGACGCATTGTCGTTATTCGTGACGCATCAATGACCAATTGATTATATGGCAATGCAATGAAAAAAGCGTGTGGAAAACAGTGTTAATGACAGATTTGAGAAGCACATTTCTTCAATGTTGGCCGCATGGCATTCCTGTGCAGGTGACAATGGTAATTTTTCAAAACGACAAGGATATTTAAACACATGATTATTTGTTTGCTGTGCTCTATGGCCTCTGCTACAGACCTCATCGAAATGACACTTAGATATCTTAGATATCTTCGATTCCCGTCATGGCAAATATTTCGTTTGTGAACATTTTCTTCTGCCGTTTTGACAACAGGCTCATTACTAAAGAACACACGGCTGTCTGCTGATTGACGCTTGACTGTAGATTTTCGCTTTGTGTCAAAAGAACTCCCTAACGCACACTTTTTCAAAGTAGGTGAATTCATCAGATCTGTTTGAAACATTGCATTTTATCCATGCACGACGACTACTTAGATACTCGCAGCACAGTTGCCTCATATAAATTGCCCATGAGCGCGGAGCTTGTCTTTGTCACTGTAGCAACTTTGCTCCATCAGCGGGAGAAGGCGCTTCGACGCCCCTGTAAGCACATGTTTCTCGAATTCCTTTGTTTCAGGCAAGCCACTGTGACGTCAGACGCCTTTACGCATACAGCTTTGCGATGCTTAGACAGTAATAACATAATTCATGTTTACATTTCTTTAATTTTCGACGCATTGTCGTTATTCGTGACGCATCAATGACCAATTGATTATATGGCAATGCAATGAAAAAAGCGTGTGGAAAACAGTGTTAATGACAGATTTGAGAAGCACATTTCTTCAATGTTGGCCGCATGGCATTCCTGTGCAGGTGACAATGGTAATTTTTCAAAACGACAAGGATATTTAAACACATGATTATTTGTTTGCTGTGCTCTATGGCCTCTGCTACAGACCTCATCGAAATGACACTTAGATATCTTAGGGTGTACATATCAAGTCTTCCCAAATGGTCTAGCGGATAGGAATCTGCCTTGTAACGCAGGGCGGCCGGGGTTCGATTCCCGTCATGGCAAAGGATTTTTGTAGAAAAATAAAATGAGTCCCAACGTGTGCAACAGAACAGTTCGAAATCTCGTTACATTTGCATCGTCATGAACATGACTTATATCAGGCTAGCTAATTTTTTCTTTGTTCATTTTAAGTGTAGAAACAATATTTCGTTTGTGAACATTTTTTTCTGCCGTTTTGACAACAGGCTCATGACTAAAGAACACACGGCTGTCTGCTGATTGACGCTTGACTGTAGATTTTCGCTTTGTGTCAAAAGAACTTCCTAACTCACACTTTTTCAAAGTAGGTGAATTCATCAGATCTGTTTGAAACATTGCATTTTATCCATGCACGACGACTGCTTAGATACTCGCAGCACAGTTGCCCCATATAAATTGCCCATGAGCGCGGAGCTTGTCTTTGTCACTGTAGCAACTTTGCTCCATCAGCGGGAGAAGGCGGTTCGACGCCCCTGTAAGCACATGTTTCTCTAATTCCTTTGTTTCAGGCAAGCCACTGTGACGTCAGACGCCTTTACGCATACAGCTTTGCGATGCTTAGACAGTAATAACATAATTCATGTTTACATTTCTTTAATTTTCGACGCATTGTCGTTATTCGTGACGCATCAATGACCAATTGATTATATGGCAATGCAATGAAAAAAGCGTGTGGAAAAGAGTGTTAATGACAGATTTGAGAAGCACATTTCTTCAATGTTGGCCGCAGGGCATTCCTGTGCAGGTGACAATGGTAATTTTTCAAAATGACAAGGATATTTAAACACATGATTATTTGTTTGCTGTGCTCTATGGCCTCTGCTACAGACCTCATCGAAATGACACTTAGATATCTTAGGGTGTACATATCAAGTCTTCCCAAATGGTCTAGCGGATAGGAATCTGCCTTGTAACGCAGGGCGGCCGGGGTTCGATTCCCGTCATGGCAAAGGATTTTTGTAGAAAAATAAAATGAGTCCCAACGTGTGCAACAGAACAGTTCGAAATCTCGTTACATTTGCATCGTCATGAACATGACTTATATCAGGCTAGCTAATTTTTTCTTTGTTCATTTTAAGTGTAGAAACAATATTTCGTTTGTGAACATTTTTTTCTGCCGTTTTGACAACAGGCTCATGACTAAAGAACACACGGCTGTCTGCTGATTGACGCTTGACTGTAGATTTTCGCTTTGTGTCAAAAGAACTCCCTAACGCACACTTTTTCAAAGTAGGTGAATTCATCAGATCTGTTTGAAACATTGCATTTTATCCATGCACGACGACTACTTAGATACTCGCAGCACAGTTGCCTCATATAAATTGCCCATGAGCGCGGAGCTTGTCTTTGTCACTGTAGCAACTTTGCTCCATCAGCGGGAGAAGGCGGTTCGACGCCCCTGTAAGCACATGTTTCTCTAATTCCTTTGTTTCAGGCAAGCCACTGTGACGTCAGACGCCTTTACGCATACAGCTTTGCGATGCTTAGACAGTAATAACATAATTCATGTTTACATTTCTTTAATTTTCGACGCATTGTCGTTATTCGTGACGCATCAATGACCAATTGATTATATGGCAATGCAATGAAAAAAGCGTGTGGAAAAGAGTGTTAATGACAGATTTGAGAAGCACATTTCTTCAATGTTGGCCGCAGGGCATTCCTGTGCAGGTGACAATGGTAATTTTTCAAAATGACAAGGATATTTAAACACATGATTATTTGTTTGCTGTGCTCTATGGCCTCTGCTACAGACCTCATCGAAATGACACTTAGATATCTTAGGGTGTACATATCAAGTCTTCCCAAATGGTCTAGCGGATAGGAATCTGCCTTGTCACGCAGGGCGGCCCGGGTTCGATTCCCGTCATGGCAAGTGATTTTTGTAGAAAAATAAAATGAGTCCCAACGTGTGCAACAGAACAGTTCGAAATCTCGTTACATTTGCATCGTCATGAACATGACTTATATCAGGCTAGCTCATTTTTTCTTTGTTCATTTTAAGTGTAGAAACAATATTTCGTTTGTGACCATTTTTTTCTGCCGTTTTGACAACAGGCTCATGACTAAAGAACACACGGCTGTCTGCTGATTGACGCTTGACTGTAGATTTTCGCTTTGTGTCAAAAGAACTTCCTAACGCACACTTTTTCAAAGTAGGTGAATTCATCAGATCTGTTTGAAACATTGCATTTTATCCATGCACGACGACTGCTTAGATACTCGCAGCACAGTTGCCCCATATACATTGCCCATGAGCGCGGAGCTTGTCTTTGTCACTGTAGCAACTTTGCTCCATCAACGGGAGAAGGCGCTTCGACGCCCCTGTAAGCACATGTTTCTCTGATTCCTTTGTTTCAGGCAAGCCACTGTGACGTCAGACGCCTTTACGCATACAGCTTTGCGATGCTTAGACAGTAATAACATAATTCATGTTTACATTTCTTTAATTTTCGACGCATTGTCGTTATTCGTGACGCATCAATGACCAATTGATTATATGGCAATGCAATGAAAAAAGCGTGTGGAAAACAGTGTTAATGACAGATTTGAGAAGCACATTTCTTCAATGTTGGCCGCATGGCATTCCTGTGCAGGTGACAATGGTAATTTTTCAAAACGACAAGGATATTTAAACACATGATTATTTGTTTGCTGTGCTCTATGGCCTCTGCTACAGACCTCATCGAAATGACACTTAGATATCTTAGGGTGTACATATCAAGTCTTCCCAAATGGTCTAGCGGATAGGCATCTACCTTGTAACGCAGGGCGGCCCGGGTTCGATTCTCGTCATGGCAAATATTTTTTGTAGAAAAATAAAATGAGTCCCAACGTGTGCAACAGAACAGTTCGAAATCTCGTTACATTTGCATCGTCATGAACATGACTTATATCAGGCTAGCTCATTTTTTCTTTGTTCATTTTAAGTGTAGAAACAATATTTCGTTTGTGACAATTTTTTTCTGCCGTTTTGACAACAGGCTCATGACTAAAGAACACACGGCTGTCTGCTGATTGACGCTTGACTGTAGATTTTCGCTTTGTGTCAAAAGAACTTCCTAACGCACACTTTTTCAAAGTAGGTGAATTCATCAGATCTGTTTGAAACATTGCATTTTATCCATGCACGACGACTGCTTAGATACTCGCAGCACAGTTGCCCCATATACATTGCCCATGAGCGCGGAGCTTGTCTTTGTCACTGTAGCAACTTTGCTGCATCAACGGGAGAAGGCGCTTCGTCGCCCCTGTAAGCACATGTTTCTCTGATTCCTTTGTTTCAGGCAAGCCACTGTGACGTCAGACGCCTTTACGCATACAGCTTTGCGATGCTTAGACAGTAATAACATAATTCATGTTTACATTTCTTTAATTTTCGACGCATTGTCGTTATTCGTGACGCATCAATGACCAATTGATTATATAGCAATGCAATGAAAAAAGCGTGTGGAAAACAGTGTTAATGACAGATTTGAGAAGCACATTTCTTCAATGTTGGCCGCATGGCATTCCTGTGCAGGTGACAATGGTAATTTTTCAAAACGACAAGGATATTTAAACACATGATTATTTGTTTGCTGTGCTCTATGGCCTCTGCTACAGACCTCATCGAAATGACACTTAGATATCTTAGGGTGTACATATCAAGTTTTCCCAAATGGTCTAGCGGATAGGCATCTACCTTGTAACGCAGGGCGTCCCGGGTTCGATTCCCGTCATGGCAAGTGTTTTTTGTAGAAAAATAAAATGAGTCCCAACGTGTGCAACAGAACAGTTCGAAATCTCGTTACATTTGCATCGTCATGAACATGACTTATATCAGGCTAGCTCATTTTTTCTTTGTTCATTTTAAGTGTAGAAACAATATTTCGTTTGTGACCATTTTTTTCTGCCGTTTTGACAACAGGCTCATGACTAAAGAACACACGGCTGTCTGCTGATTGACGCTTGACTGTAGATTTTCGCTTTGTGTCAAAAGAACTTCCTAACGCACACTTTTTCAAAGTAGGTGAATTCATCAGATCTGTTTGAAACATTGCATTTTATCCATGCACGACGACTGCTTAGATACTCGCAGCACAGTTGCCCCATATACATTGCCCATGAGCGCGGAGCTTGTCTTTGTCACTGTAGCAACTTTGCTCCATCAACGGGAGAAGGCGCTTCGACGCCCCTGTAAGCACATGTTTCTCTGATTCCTTTGTTTCAGGCAAGCCACTGTGACGTCAGACGCCTTTACGCATACAGCTTTGCGATGCTTAGACAGTAATAACATAATTCATGTTTACATTTCTTTAATTTTCGACGCATTGTCGTTATTCGTGACGCATCAATGACCAATTGATTATATGGCAATGCAATGAAAAAAGCGTGTGGAAAAGAGTGTTAATGACAGATTTGAGAAGCACATTTCTTCAATGTTGGCCGCAGGGCATTCCTGTGCAGGTGACAATGGTAATTTTTCAAAATGACAAGGATATTTAAACACATGATTATTTGTTTGCTGTGCTCTATGGCCTCTGCTACAGACCTCATCGAAATGACACTTAGATATCTTAGGGTGTACATATCAAGTCTTCCCAAATGGTCTAGCGGATAGGAATCTGCCTTGTAACGCAGGGCGGCCGGGGTTCGATTCCCGTCATGGCAAAGGATTTTTGTAGAAAAATAAAATGAGTCCCAACGTGTGCAACAGAACAGTTCGAAATCTCGTTACATTTGCATCGTCATGAACATGACTTATATCAGGCTAGCTAATTTTTTCTTTGTTCATTTTAAGTGTAGAAACAATATTTCGTTTGTGAACATTTTTTTCTGCCGTTTTGACAACAGGCTCATGACTAAAGAACACACGGCTGTCTGCTGATTGACGCTTGACTGTAGATTTTCGCTTTGTGTCAAAAGAACTCCCTAACGCACACTTTTTCAAAGTAGGTGAATTCATCAGATCTGTTTGAAACATTGCATTTTATCCATGCACGACGACTACTTAGATACTCGCAGCACAGTTGCCTCATATAAATTGCCCATGAGCGCGGAGCTTGTCTTTGTCACTGTAGCAACTTTGCTCCATCAGCGGGAGAAGGCGGTTCGACGCCCCTGTAAGCACATGTTTCTCTAATTCCTTTGTTTCAGGCAAGCCACTGTGACGTCAGACGCCTTTACGCATACAGCTTTGCGATGCTTAGACAGTAATAACATAATTCATGTTTACATTTCTTTAATTTTCGACGCATTGTCGTTATTCGTGACGCATCAATGACCAATTGATTATATGGCAATGCAATGAAAAAAGCGTGTGGAAAAGAGTGTTAATGACAGATTTGAGAAGCACATTTCTTCAATGTTGGCCGCAGGGCATTCCTGTGCAGGTGACAATGGTAATTTTTCAAAATGACAAGGATATTTAAACACATGATTATTTGTTTGCTTTGCTCTATGGCCTCTGCTACAGACCTCATCGAAATGACACTTAGATATCTTAGGGTGTACATACCAAGTCTTCCCAAATGGTCTAGCGGATAGGAATCTGCCTTGTCACGCAGGGCGGCCCGGGTTCGATTCCCGTCATGGCAAGTGATTTTTGTAGAAAAATAAAATGAGTCCCAACGTGTGCAACAGAACAGTTCGAAATCTCGTTACATTTGCATCGTCATGAACATGACTTATATCAGGCTAGCTCATTTTTTCTTTGTTCATTTTAAGTGTAGAAACAATATTTCGTTTGTGACCATTTTTTTCTGCCGTTTTGACAACAGGCTCATGACTAAAGAACACACGGCTGTCTGCTGATTGACGCTTGACTGTAGATTTTCGCTTTGTGTCAAAAGAACTTCCTAACGCACACTTTTTCAAAGTAGGTGAATTCATCAGATCTGTTTGAAACATTGCATTTTATCCATGCACGACGACTGCTTAGATACTCGCAGCACAGTTGCCCCATATACATTGCCCATGAGCGCGGAGCTTGTCTTTGTCACTGTAGCAACTTTGCTCCATCAACGGGAGAAGGCGCTTCGACGCCCCTGTAAGCACATGTTTCTCTGATTCCTTTGTTTCAGGCAAGCCACTGTGACGTCAGACGCCTTTACGCATACAGCTTTGCGATGCTTAGACAGTAATAACATAATTCATGTTTACATTTCTTTAATTTTCGACGCATTGTCGTTATTCGTGACGCATCAATGACCAATTGATTATATGGCAATGCAATGAAAAAAGCGTGTGGAAAACAGTGTTAATGACAGATTTGAGAAGCACATTTCTTCAATGTTGGCCGCATGGCATTCCTGTGCAGGTGACAATGGTAATTTTTCAAAACGACAAGGATATTTAAACACATGATTATTTGTTTGCTGTGCTCTATGGCCTCTGCTACAGACCTCATCGAAATGACACTTAGATATCTTAGGGTGTACATATCAAGTCTTCCCAAATGGTCTAGCGGATAGGCATCTACCTTGTAACGCAGGGCGGCCCGGGTTCGATTCTCGTCATGGCAAATATTTTTTGTAGAAAAATAAAATGAGTCCCAACGTGTGCAACAGAACAGTTCGAAATCTCGTTACATTTGCATCGTCATGAACATGACTTATATCAGGCTAGCTCATTTTTTCTTTGTTCATTTTAAGTGTAGAAACAATATTTCGTTTGTGACAATTTTTTTCTGCCGTTTTGACAACAGGCTCATGACTAAAGAACACACGGCTGTCTGCTGATTGACGCTTGACTGTAGATTTTCGCTTTGTGTCAAAAGAACTTCCTAACGCACACTTTTTCAAAGTAGGTGAATTCATCAGATCTGTTTGAAACATTGCATTTTATCCATGCACGACGACTGCTTAGATACTCGCAGCACAGTTGCCCCATATACATTGCCCATGAGCGCGGAGCTTGTCTTTGTCACTGTAGCAACTTTGCTGCATCAACGGGAGAAGGCGCTTCGTCGCCCCTGTAAGCACATGTTTCTCTGATTCCTTTGTTTCAGGCAAGCCACTGTGACGTCAGACGCCTTTACGCATACAGCTTTGCGATGCTTAGACAGTAATAACATAATTCATGTTTACATTTCTTTAATTTTCGACGCATTGTCGTTATTCGTGACGCATCAATGACCAATTGATTATATAGCAATGCAATGAAAAAAGCGTGTGGAAAACAGTGTTAATGACAGATTTGAGAAGCACATTTCTTCAATGTTGGCCGCATGGCATTCCTGTGCAGGTGACAATGGTAATTTTTCAAAACGACAAGGATATTTAAACACATGATTATTTGTTTGCTGTGCTCTATGGCCTCTGCTACAGACCTCATCGAAATGACACTTAGATATCTTAGGGTGTACATATCAAGTTTTCCCAAATGGTCTAGCGGATAGGCATCTACCTTGTAACGCAGGGCGGCCGGGGTTCGATTCCCGTCATGGCAAGTGTTTTTTGTAGAAAAATAAAATGAGTCCCAACGTGTGCAACAGAACAGTTCGAAATCTCGTTACATTTGCATCGTCATGAACATGACTTATATCAGGCTAGCTCATTTTTTCTTTGTTCATTTTAAGTGTAGAAACAATATTTCGTTTGTGACCATTTTTTTCTGCCGTTTTGACAACAGGCTCATGACTAAAGAACACACGGCTGTCTGCTGATTGACGCTTGACTGTAGATTTTCGCTTTGTGTCAAAAGAACTTCCTAACGCACACTTTTTCAAAGTAGGTGAATTCATCAGATCTGTTTGAAACATTGCATTTTATCCATGCACGACGACTGCTTAGATACTCGCAGCACAGTTGCCCCATATACATTGCCCATGAGCGCGGAGCTTGTCTTTGTCACTGTAGCAACTTTGCTCCATCAACGGGAGAAGGCGCTTCGACGCCCCTGTAAGCACATGTTTCTCTGATTCCTTTGTTTCAGGCAAGCCACTGTGACGTCAGACGCCTTTACGCATACAGCTTTGCGATGCTTAGACAGTAATAACATAATTCATGTTTACATTTCTTTAATTTTCGACGCATTGTCGTTATTCGTGACGCATCAATGACCAATTGATTATATGGCAATGCAATGAAAAAAGCGTGTGGAAAACAGTGTTAATGACAGATTTGAGAAGCACATTTCTTCAATGTTGGCCGCATGGCATTCCTGTGCAGGTGACAATGGTAATATTTCAAAACGACAAGGATATTTAAACACATGATTATTTGTTTGCTGTGCTCTATGGCCTCTGCTACAGACCTCATCGAAATGACACTTAGATATCTTAGGGTGTACATATCAAGTCTTCCCAAATGGTCTAGCGGATAGGCATCTACCTTGTAACGCAGGGCGGCCCGGGTTCGATTCTCGTCATGGCAAATGTTTTTTGTAGAAAAATAAAATGAGTCCCAACGTGTGCAACAGAACAGTTCGAAATCTCGTTACATTTGCATCGTCATGAACATGACTTATATCAGGCTAGCTCATTTTTTCTTTGTTCATTTTAAGTGTAGAAACAATATTTCGTTTGTGACCATTTTTTTCTGCCGTTTTGACAACAGGCTCATGACTAAAGAACACACGGCTGTCTGCTGATTGACGCTTGACTGTAGATTTTCGCTTTGTGTCAAAAGAACTTCCTAACGCACACTTTTTCAAAGTAGGTGAATTCATCAGATCTGTTTGAAACATTGCATTTTATCCATGCACGACGACTGCTTAGATACTCGCAGCACAGTTGCCCCATATACATTGCCCATGAGCGCGGAGCTTGTCTTTGTCACTGTCGCAACTTTGCTCCATCAGCGGGAGAAGGCGCTTCGACGGCCCTGTAAGCACATGTTTCTCTGATTCCTTTGTTTCAGGCAAGCCACTGTGACGTCAGACGCCTTTACGCATACAGCTTTGCGATGCTTAGACAGTAATAACATAATTCATGTTTACATTTGTTTAATTTTCGACGCATTGTCGTTATTCGTGACGCATCAATGACCAATTGATTATATGGCAATGCAATGAAAAAAGCGTGTGGAAAACAGTGTTAATGACAGATTTGAGAAGCACATTTCTTCAATGTTGGCCGCATGGCATTCCTGTGCAGGTGACAATGGTAATTTTTCAAAACGACAAGGATATTTAAACACATGATTATTTGTTTGCTGTGCTCTATGGCCTCTGCTACAGACCTCATCGAAATGACACTTAGATATCTTAGGGTGTACATATCAAGTTTTCCCAAATGGTCTAGCGGATAGGCATCTACCTTGTAACGCAGGGCGGCCCGGGTTCGATTCCCGTCATGGCAAGTGTTTTTTGTAGAAAAATAAAATGAGTCCCAACGTGTGCAACAGAACAGTTCGAAATCTCGTTACATTTGCATAGTCATGAACATGACTTATATCAGGCTAGCTCATTTTTTCTTTGTTCATTTTAAGTGTAGAAACAATATTTCGTTTGTGACCATTTTTTTCTGCCGTTTTGACAACAGGCTCATGACTAAAGAACACACGGCTGTCTGCTGATTGACGCTTGACTGTAGAATTTCGCTTTGTGTCAAAAGAACTTCCTAACGCACACTTTTTCAAAGTAGGTGAATTCATCAGATCTGTTTGAAACATTGCATTTTATCCATGCACGACGACTGCTTAGATATTCGCAGCACAGTTGCCCCATATACATTGCCCATGAGCGCGGAGCTTGTCTTTGTCACTGTCGCAACTTTGCTCCATCAGCGGGAGAAGGCGCTTCGACGCCCCTGTAAGCACATGTTTCTCTGATTCCTTTGTTTCAGGCAAGCCACTGTGACGTCAGACGCCTTTACGCATACAGCTTTGCGATGCTTAGACAGTAATAACATAATTCATGTTTACATTTCTTTAATTTTCGACGCATTGTCGTTATTCGTGACGCATCAATGACCAATTGATTATATGGCAATGCAATGAAAAAAGCGTGTGGAAAACAGTGTTAATGACAGATTTGAGAAGCACATTTCTTCAATGTTGGCCGCATGGCATTCCTGTGCAGGTGACAATGGTAATTTTTCAAAACGACAAGGATATTTAAACACATGATTATTTGTTTGGTGTGCTCTATGGCCTCTGCTACAGACCTCATCGAAATGACACTTAGATATCTTAGGGTGTACATATCAAGTCTTCCCAAATGGTCTAGCGGATAGGCATCTACCTTGTAACGCAGGGCGGCCCGGGTTCGATTCCCGTCATGGCAAATGTTTTTTGTAGAAAAATAAAATGAGTCCCAACGTGTGCAACAGAACAGTTCGAAATCTCGTTACATTTGCATCGTCATGAACATGACTTATATCAGGCTAGCTCATTTTTTCTTTGTTCATTTTAAGTGTAGAAACAATATTTTGTTTAAGAAACATTTTTTTCTGCCGTTTTGACAACAGGCTCATGACTAAAGAACACACGGCTGTCTGCTGATTGACGCTTGACTGTAGATTTTCGCTTTGTGTCAAAAGAACTTCCTAACGCACACTTTTTCAAAGTAGGTGAATTCATCAGATCTGTTTGAAACATTGCATTTTATCCATGCACGACGACTGCTTAGATACTCGCAGCACAGTTGCCCCATATAAATTGCCCATGAGCGCGGAGCTTGTCTTTGTCACTGTAGCAACTTTGCTCCATCAGCGGGAGAAGGCGGTTCGACGCCCCTGTAAGCACGTTTCTCTGATTCCTTTGTTTCAGGCAAGCCACTGTGACGTCAGACGCCTTTACGCATACAGCTTTGCGATGCTTAGACAGTAATAACATAATTCATGTTTACATTTCTTTAATTTTCGACGCATTGTCGTTATTCGTGACGCATCAATGACCAATTGATTATATGGCAATGCAATGAAAAAAGCGTGTGGAAAACAGTGTTAATGACAGATTTGAGAAGCACATTTCTTCAATGTTGGCCGCATGGCATTGTTGTGCAGGTGACAATGGTAATTTTTCAAAACGACAAGGATATTTAAACACATGATTATTTGTTTGCTGTGCTCTATGGCCTCTGCTACAGACCTCATCGAAATGACACTTAGATATCTTAGGGTGTACATATCAAGTCTTCCCAAATGGTCTAGCGGATAGGAATCTGCCTTGTCACGCAGGGCGGCCCGGGTTCGATTCCCGTCATGGCAAATGATTTTTGTAGAAAAATAAAATGAGTCCCAACGTGTGCAACAGAACAGTTCGAAATCTCGTTACATTTGCATCGTCATGAACATGACTTATATCAGGCTAGCTAATTTTTTCTTTGTTCATTTTAAGTGTAGAAACAATATTTCGTTTGTGAACATTTTTTTCTGCCGTTTTGACAACAGGCTCATTACTAAAGAACACACGGCTGTCTGCTGATTGACGCTTGACTGTAGATTTTCGCTTTGTGTCAAAAGAACTCCCTAACGCACACTTTTTCAAAGTAGGTGAATTCATCAGATCTGTTTGAAACATTGCATTTTATCCATGCACGACGACTACTTAGATACTCGCAGCACAGTTGCCTCATATAAATTGCCCATGAGCGCGGAGCTTGTCTTTGTCACTGTAGCAACTTTGCTCCATCAGCGGGAGAAGGCGGTTCGACGCCCCTGTAAGCACATGTTTCTCGAATTCCTTTGTTTCAGGCAAGCCACTGTGACGTCAGACGCCTTTACGCATACAGCTTTGCGATGCTTAGACAGTAATAACATAATTCATGTTTACATTTCTTTAATTTTCGACGCATTGTCGTTATTCGTGACGCATCAATGACCAATTGATTATATGGCAATGCAATGAAAAAAGCGTGTGGAAAACAGTGTTAATGACAGATTTGAGAAGCACATTTCTTCAATGTTGGCCCCATGGCATTCCTGTGCAGGTGACAATGGTAATTTTTCAAAACGACAAGGATATTTAAACACATGATTATTTGTTTGCTGTGCTCTATGGCCTCTGCTACAGACCTCATCGAAATGACACTTAGATATCTTAGGGTGTACATATCAAGTTTTCCCAAATGGTCTAGCGGATAGGCATCTACCTTGTAACGCAGGGCGGCCCGGGTTCGATTCCCGTCATGGCAAATGTTTTTTGTAGAAAAATAAAATGAGTCCCAACGTGTGCAACAGAACAGTTCGAAATCTCGTTACATTTGCATCGTCATGAACATGACTTATATCAGGCTAGCTAATTTTTTCTTTGTTCATTTTAAGTGTAGAAACAATATTTCGTTTGTGACCAATTTTTTCTGCCGTTTTGACAACAGGCTCATGACTAAAGAACACACGGCTGTCTGCTGATTGACGCTTGACTGTACATTTTCGCTTTGTGTCAAAAGGACTCCCTTTACGCACACTTTTTCAAAGTAGGTGAATTCATCAGATCTGTTTGAAACATTGCATTTTATCCATGCACGACGACTGCTTAGATACTCGCAGCACAGTTGCCCCATATAAATTGCCCATGAGCGCGGAGCTTGTCTTTGTCACTGTAGCAACTTTGCTCCATCAGCGGGAGAAGCCGCTTCGACGCCCCTGTAAGCACATGTTTCTCTAATTCCTTTGTTTCAGGCAAGCCACTGTGACGTCAGACGCCTTTGCGCATACAGCTTTGCGATGCTTAGACAGTAATAACATAATTCATGTTTACATTTCTTTAATTTTCGACGCATTGTCGTTATTCGTGACGCATCAATGACAAATTGATTATATGGCAATGCAATGAAAAAAGCGTGTGGAAAAGAGTGTTAATGACAGATTTGAGAAGCACATTTCTTCAATGTTGGCCGCATGGCATTCCTGTGCAGGTGACAATGGTAATTTTTCAAAACGACAAGGATATTTAAACACATGATTATTTGTTTGGTGTGCTCTATGGCCTCTGCTACAGACCTCATCGAAATGACACTTAGATATCTTAGGGTCTACATATGAAATCTTCCCAAATGGTCTAGCGGATAGGAATCTGCCTTTTAATGCAGAGCGGCCCGGGTTCGATTCCCGTCATGGCAAATGATTCTTGTAGAAAAAAAAAATGAGTCCCAACGTGTACAACAGAACAGTTCGAAATCTCGTTACATTTGCATCGTCATGAACATGACTTATATCAGGCTAGCTCATTTTTTCTTTGTTCATTTTAAGTGTAGAAACAATATTTCGTTTGTGACCATTTTTTTCTGCCGTTTTGACAACAGGCTCATGACTAAAGAACACACGGCTGTCTGCTGATTGACGCTTGACTGTAGATTTTCGCTTTGTGTCAAAAGGACTCCCTTAACGCACAATTTTTCAAAGTAGGTGAATTCATCAGATCTGTTTGAAACATTGCATTTTATCCATGCACGACGACTGCTTAGATACTCGCAGCACAGTTGCCCCATATAAATTGCCCATGAGCGCGGAGCTTGTCTTTGTCACTGTAGCAACTTTGCTCCATCAGGGGGACAAGCCGGTTCGACGCCCCTGTAAGCACATGTTTCTCTAATTCCTTTGTTTCAGGCAAGCCACAGTGACGTCAGACGCCTTTGCGCATACAGCTTTGCGATGCTTAGACAGTAATAACATAATTCATGTTTACATTTCTTTAATTTTCGACGCATTGTCGTTATTCGTGACGCATCAATGACCAATTGATTATATGGCAATGCAATGAAAAAAGCGTGTGGAAAAGAGTGTTAATGACAGATTTGAGAAGCACATTTCTTCAATGTTGGCCGCATGGCATTCCTGTGCAGGTGACAATGGTAATTTTTCAAAACGACAAGGATATTTAAACACATGATTATTTGTTTGGTGTGCTCTATGGCCTCTGCTACAGATCTCATCGAAATGACACTTAGATATCTTAGGGTCTACATATGAAATCTTCCCAAATGGTCTAGCGGATAGGAATCTGCCTTTTAATGCAGAGCGGCCCGGGTGCGATTCCCGTCATGGCAAATGATTCTTGTAAAAAAAAAAAATGAGTCCCAACGTGTACAACAGAACAGTTCGAAATCTCGTTACATTTGCATCGTCATGAACATGACTTATATCAGGCTAGCTCATTTTTTCTTTGTTCATTTTAAGTGTAGAAACAATATTTCGTTTGTGACCATTTTTTTCTGCCGTTTTGACAACAGGCTCATGACTAAAGAACACACGGCTGTCTGCTGATTGACGCTTGACTGTAGATTTTCGCTTTGTGTCAAAAGGACTCCCTTAACGCACACTTTTTCAAAGTAGGTGAATTCATCAGATCTGTTTGAAACATTGCATTTTATCCATGCACGACGACTGCTTAGATACTCGCAGCACAGTTGCCCCATATAAATTGCCCATGAGCGCGGAGCTTGTCTTTGTCACTGTAGCAACTTTGCTCCATCAGGGGGACAAGCCGGTTCGACGCCCCTGTCAGCACATGTTTCTCTAATTCCTTTGTTTCAGGCAAGCCACAGTGACGTCAGACGCCTTTGCGCATACAGCTTTGCGATGCTTAGACAGTAATAACATAATTCATGTTTACATTTCTTTAATTTTCGACGCATTGTCGTTATTCGTGACGAATCAATGACCAATTGATTATATGGCAATGCAATGAAAAAAGCATGTGGAAAACAGTGTTAATGACAGATTTGAGAAGCACATTTCTTCAATGTTGGCCGCATGGCATTCCTGTGCAGGTGACAATGGTAATTTTTCAAAACGACAAGGATATTTAACACATGATTATTTGTTTGGTGTGCTCTATGGCCTCTGCTACAGACCTCATCGAAATGACACTTAGATATCTTAGGGTCTACATATGAAATCTTCCCAAATGGTCTAGCGGATAGGAATCTGCCTTGTAACGCAGGGCGGCCCGGGTTCGATTCCCGTCATGGCAAATGATTCTTGTAGAAAAAAAAAATGAGTCCCAACGTGTGCAACAGAACAGTTCGAAATCTCGTTACATTTGCATCGTCATGAACATGACTTATATCATGCTAGCTCATTTTTTCTTTGTTCATTTTAAGTGTAGAAACAATATTTCGTTAGTGACCATTTTCTTTTGCCGTTTTGACAACAGGCTCATGACTAAAGAACACACGGCTGTCTGCTGATTGACGCTTGACTGTAGATTTTCGCTTTGTGTCAAAAGGACTCCCTTAACGCACACTTTTTCAAAGTAGGTGAATTCATCAGATCTGTTTGAAACATTGCATTTTATCCATGCACGACGACTGCTTAGATACTCGCAGCACAGTTGCCCCATATAAATTGCCCATGAGCGCGGAGCTTGTCTTTGTCACTGTAGCAACTTTGCTCCATCAGGGGGACAAGCCGGTTCGACGCCCCTGTAAGCACATGTTTCTCTAATTCCTTTGTTTCAGGCAAGCCACAGTGACGTCAGACGCCTTTGCGCATACAGCTTTGCGATGCTTAGACAGTAATAACATAATTCATGTTTACATTTGTTTAATTTTCGACGCATTGTCGTTATTCGTGACGCATCAATGACCAATTGATTATATGGCAATGCAATGAAAAAAGCGTGTGGAAAACAGTGTTAATGACAGATTTGAGAAGCACATTTCTTCAATGTTGGCCGCATGGCATTCCTGTGCAGGTGACAATGGTAATTTTTCAAAACGACAAGGATATTTAAACACATGATTATTTGTTTGGTGTGCTGTATGGCCTCTGCTACAGACCTCATCGAAATGACACTTAGATATCTTAGGGTCTACATATGAAATCTTCCCAAATGGTCTAGCGGATAGGAATCTGCCTTGTAACGCAGGGCGGCCCGGGTTCGATTCCCGTCATGGCAAATGATTCTTGTAGAAAAATAAAATGAGTCCCAACGTGTGCAACAGAAAAGTTCGAAATCTCGTTACATTTGCATAGTCATGAACATGACTTATATCAGGCTAGCTCATTTTGTCTTTGTTCATTTTAAGTGTAGAAACAATATTTCGTTTGTGACCATTTTTTTCTGCCGTTTTGACAACAGGCTCATGACTAAAGAACACACGGCTGTCTGCTGATTGACGCTTGACTGTCGATTTTCGCTTTGTGTCAAAAGGACTCCCTTAACGCACACTTTTTCAAAGTAGGTGAATTCATCAGATCTGTTTGAAACATTGCATTTTATCCATGCACGACGACTGCTTAGATACTCGCAGCACAGTTGCCCCATATAAATTGCCCATGAGCGCGGAGCTTGTCTTTGTCACTGTAGCAACTTTGCTCCATCAGGGGGACAAGCCGGTTCGACGCCCCTGTCAGCACATGTTTCTCTAATTCCTTTGTTTCAGGCAAGCCACAGTGACGTCAGACGCCTTTGCGCATACAGCTTTGCGATGCTTAGACAGTAATAACATAATTCATGTTTACATTTCTTTAATTTTCGACGCATTGTCGTTATTCGTGACGAATCAATGACCAATTGATTATATGGCAATGCAATGAAAAAAGCGTGTGGAAAACAGTGTTAATGACAGATTTGAGAAGCACATTTCTTCAATGTTGGCCGCATGGCATTCCTGTGCAGGTGACAATGGTAATTTTTCAAAACGACAAGGATATTTAACACATGATTATTTGTTTGGTGTGCTCTATGGCCTCTGCTACAGACCTCATCGAAATGACACTTAGATATCTTAGGGTCTACATATGAAATCTTCCCAAATGGTCTAGCGGATAGGAATCTGCCTTGTAACGCAGGGCGGCCCGGATTCGATTCCCGTCATGGCAAATGATTCTTGTAGAAAAAAAAAATGAGTCCCAACGTGTGCAACAGAACAGTTCGAAATCTCGTTACATTTGCATCGTCATGAACATGACTTATATCATGCTAGCTCATTTTTTCTTTGTTCATTTTAAGTGTAGAAACAATATTTCGTTAGTGACCATTTTTTTTTTACGTTTTGACAACAGGCTCATGACTAAAGAACACACGGCTGTCTGCTGATTGACGCTTGACTGTAGATTTTCGCTTTGTGTCAAAAGGACTCCCTTAACGCACACTTTTTCAAAGTAGGTCAATTCATCAGATCTGTTTGAAACATTGCATTTTATCCATGCACGACGACTGCTTAGATACTCGCAGCACAGTTGCCCCATATAAATTGCCCATGAGCGCGGAGCTTGTCTTTGTCACTGTAGCAACTTTACTCCATCAGGGGGACAAGCCGGTTCGACGCCCCTGTAAGCACATGTTTCTCTAATTCCTTTGATTCAGGCAAGCCACTGTGACGTCAGACGCCTTTACGCATACAGCTTTGCGATGCTTACACAGTAATAACATAATTCATGTTTACATTTCTTTAATTTTCGACGCATTGTCGTTATTCGTGACGCATCAATGACCAATTGATTATATGGCAATGCAATGAAAAAAGCGTGTGGAAAACAGTGTTAATGACAGATTTGAGAAGCACATTTCTTCAATGTTGGCCGCATGGCATTCCTGTGCAGGTGACAATGGTAATTTTTCAAAACGACAAGGATATTTAAACACATGATTATTTGTTTGGTGTGCTCTATGGCCTCTGCTACAGACCTCATCGAAATGACACTTAGATATCTTAGGGTCTACATATGAAATCTTCCCAAATGGTCTAGCGGATAGGAATCTGCCTTGTAACGCAAGGCGGCCCGGGTTCGATTCCCGTCATGGCAAATGATTCTTGTAGAAAAATAAAATGCGTCCCAACGTGTGCAACAGAACAGTTCGAAATTTCGTTACATTTGCATCGTCATGAACATGACTTATATCAGGCTAGCTCATTTTTTCTTTGTTCATTTTAAGTGTAGAAACAATATTTCGTTTGTGACCATTTTTTTCTGCCGTTTTGACAACATGCTCATGACTAAAGAACACACGGCTGTCTGCTGATTGACGCTTGACTGTAGATTTTCGCTTTGTGTCAAAAGGACTCCCTTAACGCACACTTTTTCAAAGTAGGTGAATTCATCAGGTCTGTTTGAAACATTGCATTTTATCCATGCACGACGACTGCTTAGATACTCGCAGCACAGTTGCCCCATATAAATTGCCCATGAGCGCGGAGCTTGTCGTTGTCACTGTAGCAACTTTGCTCCATCAGGGGGACAAGCCGGTTCGACGCCCCTGTCAGCACATGTTTCTCTAATTCCTTTGTTTCAGGCAAGCCACAGTGACGTCAGACGCCTTTGCGCATACAGCTTTGCGATGCTTAGACAGTAATAACATAATTCATGTTTACATTTGTTTAATTTTCGACGCATTGTCGTTATTCGTGACGCATCAATGACCAATTGATTATATGGCAATGCAATGAAAAAAGCGTGTGGAAAACAGTGTTAATGACAGATTTGAGAAGCACATTTCTTCAATGTTGGCCGCATGACATTCCTGAGCAGGTGACAATGGTAATTTTTCAAAACGACAAGGATATTTAAACACATGATTATTTGTTTGGTGTGCTCTATGGCCTCTGCTACAGACCTCATCGAAATGACACTTAGATATCTTAGGGTCTACATATGAAATCTTCCCAAATGGTCTAGCGGATAGGAATCTGCCTTGTAACGCAGGGCGGCCCGGGTTCGATTCCCGTCATGGCAAATGATTCTTGTAGAAAAATAAAATGAGTCCCAACGTGTGCAACAGAACAGTTCGAAATCTCGTTACATTTGCATCGTCATGAACATGACTTATATCAGGCTAGCTCATTTTTTCTTTGTTCATTTTAAGTGTAGAAACAATATTTCGTTTGTGACCATTTTTTTCTGCCGTTTTGACAACAGGCTCATGACTAAAGAACACACGGCTGTCTGCTGATTGACGCTTGACTGTAGATTTTCGCTTTGTGTCAAAAGGACTCCCTTAACGCACACTTTTTCAAAGTTGGTGAATTCATCAGATCTGTTTGAAACATTGCATTTTATCCATGCACGACGACTGCTTAGATACTCGCAGCACAGTTGCCCCATATAAATTGCCCATGAGCGCGGAGCTTGTCTTTGTCACTGTAGCAACTTTGCTCCATCAGGGGGACAAGCCTGTTTGACGCCCCTGTAAGCACATGTTTCTCTAATTCCTTTGTTTCAGGCAAGCCACTGTGACGTCAGACGCCTTTACGCATACAGCTTTGCGATGCTTAGACAGTAATAACATAATTCATGTTTACATTTCTTTAATTTTCGACGCATTGTCGTTATTCGTGACGCATCAATGACCAATTGATTATATGGCAATGCAATGAAAAAAGCGTGTGGAAAACAGTGTTAATGACAGATTTGAGAAGCACATTTCTTCAATGCTGGCCGCATGGCATTCCTGTGCAGGTGACAATGGTAATTTTTCAAAACGACAAGGATATTTAAACACATGATTATTTGTTTGGTGTGCTGTATGGCCTCTGATACAGACCTCATCGAAATGACACTTAGATATCTTAGGGTCTACATATGAAATCTTCCCAAATGGTCTAGCGGATAGGAATCTGCCTTGTAACGCAGGGCGGCCCGGGTTCGATTCCCGTCATGGCAAATGATTCTTGTAGAAAAATAAAATGAGTCCCAACGTGTGCAACAGAACAGTTCGAAATCTTGTTACATTTGCATCGTCATGAACATGACTTATATCAGGCTTGCTCATTTTGTCTTTGTTCATTTTAAGTGTAGAAACAATATTTCGTTTGTGACCATTTTTTTCTGCCGTTTTGACAACAGGCTCATGACTAAAGAACACACGGCTGTCTGCTGATTGACGCTTGACTGTAGATTTTCGCTTTGTGTCAAAAGGACTCCCTTAACGCACACTTTTTCAAAGTTGGTGAATTCATCAGATCTGTTTGAAACATTGCATTTTATCCATGCACGACGACTGCTTAGATACTCGCAGCACAGTTGCCCCATATAAATTGACCATGAGCGCGGAGCTTGTCTTTGTCACTGTAGCAACTTTGCTCCATCAGGGGGACAAGCCGGTTTGACGCCCCTGTAAGCACATGTTTCTCTAATTCCTTTGTTTCAGGCAAGCCACTGTGACGTCAGACGCCTTTACGCATACAGCTTTGCGATGCTTAGACAGTAATAACATAATTCATGTTTACATTTCTTTAATTTTCGACGCATGGTCGTTATTCGTGACGCATCAATGACCAATTGATTATATGGCAATGCAATGAAAAAAGCGTGTGGAAAACAGTGTTAATGACAGATTTGAGAAGCACATTTCTTCAATGCTGGCCGCATGGCATTCCTGTGCAGGTGACAATGGTAATTTTTCAAAACGACAAGGATATTTAAACACATGATTATTTGTTTGGTGTGCTGTATGGCCTCTGCTACAGACCTCATCGAAATGACACTTAGATATCTTAGGGTCTACATATGAAATCTTCCCAAATGGTCTAGCGGATAGGAATCTGCCTTGTAACGCAGGGCGGCCCGGGTTCGATTCCCGTCATGGCAAATGATTCTTGTAGAAAAATAAAATGAGTCCCAACGTGTGCAACAGAACAGTTTGAAATTTCGTTACATTTGCATCGTCATGAACATGACTTATATCAGGCTAGCTCATTTTGTCTTTGTTCATTTTAAGTGTAGAAACAATATTTCGTTTGTGACCATTTTTTTCTGCCGTTTTGACAACAGGCTCATGACTAAAGAACACACGGCTGTCTGCTGATTGACGCTTGACTGTAGATTTTCGCTTTGTGTCAAAAGGACTCCCTTAACGCACACTTTTTCAAAGTAGGTGAATTCATCAGATCTGTTTGAAACATTGCATTTTATCCATGCACGACGACTGCTTAGATACTCGCAGCACAGTTGCCCCATATAAATTGCCCATGAGCGCGGAGCTTGTCTTTGTCACTGTAGCAACTTTGCTCCATCAGGGGGACAAGCCGGTTCGACGCCCCTGTCAGCACATGTTTCTCTAATTCCTTTGTTTCAGGCACGCCACAGTGACGTCAGACGCCTTTGCGCATACAGCTTTGAGATGCTTAGACAGTAATAACATAATTCATGTTTACATTTCTTTAATTTACGACGCATTGTCGTTATTCGTGACGCATCAATGACCAATTGATTATATGGCAATGCAATGAAAAAAGCGTGTGGAAAACAGTGTTAATGACAGATTTGAGAAGCACATTTCTTCAATGCTGGCCGCATGGCATTCCTGTGCAGGTGACAATGGTAATTTTTCAAAACGACAAGGATATTTAAACACATGATTATTTGTTTGGTGTGCTGTATGGCCTCTGCTACAGACCTCATCGAAATGACACTTAGATATCTTAGGGTCTACATATGAAATCTTCCCAAATGGTCTAGCGGATAGGAATCTGCCTTGTAACGCAGGGCGGCCCGGGTTCGATTCCCGTCATGGCAAATGATTCTTGTAGAAAAATAAAATGAGTCCCAACGTGTGCAACAGAACAGTTTGAAATCTCGTTACATTTGCATCGTCATGAACATGACTTATATCAGGCTTGCTCATTTTGTCTTTGTTCATTTTAAGTGTAGAAACAATATTTCGTTTGTGACCATTTTTTTCTGCCGTTTTGACAACAGGCTCATGACTAAAGAACACACGGCTGTCTGCTGATTGACGCTTGACTGTAGATTTTCGCTTTGTGTCAAAAGGACTCCCTTAACGCACACTTTTTCAAAGTTGGTGAATTCATAAGATCTGTTTGAAACATTGCATTTTATCCATGCACGACGACTGCTTAGATACTCGCAGCACAGTTGCCCCATATAAATTGCCCATGAGCGCGGAGCTTGTCGTTGTCACTGTAGCAACTTTGCTCCATCAGGGGGACAAGCCGGTTCGACGCCCCTGTCAGCACATGTTTCTCTAATTCCTTTGTTTCAGGCAAGCCACAGTGACGTCAGACGCCTTTGCGCATACAGCTTTGCGATGCTTAGACAGTAATAACATAATTCATGTTTACATTTGTTTAATTTTCGACGCATTGTCGTTATTCGTGACGCATCAATGACCAATTGATTATATGGCAATGCAATGAAAAAAGCGTGTGGAAAACAGTGTTAATGACAGATTTGAGAAGCACATTTCTTCAATGTTGGCCGCATGACATTCCTGAGCAGGTGACAATGGTAATTTTTCAAAACGACAAGGATATTTAAACACATGATTATTTGTTTGGTGTGCTCTATGGCCTCTGCTACAGACCTCATCGAAATGACACTTAGATATCTTAGGGTCTACATATGAAATCTTCCCAAATGGTCTAGCGGATAGGAATCTGCCTTGTAACGCAGGGCGGCCCGGGTTCGATTCCCGTCATGGCAAATGATTCTTGTAGAAAAATAAAATGAGTCCCAACGTGTGCAACAGAACAGTTCGAAATCTCGTTACATTTGCATCGTCATGAACATGACTTATATCAGGCTAGCTCATTTTTTCTTTGTTCATTTTAAGTGTAGAAACAATATTTCGTTTGTGACCATTTTTTTCTGCCGTTTTGACAACAGGCTCATGACTAAAGAACACACGGCTGTCTGCTGATTGACGCTTGACTGTAGATTTTCGCTTTGTGTCAAAAGGACTCCCTTAACGCACACTTTTTCAAAGTTGGTGAATTCATCAGATCTGTTTGAAACATTGCATTTTATCCATGCACGACGACTGCTTAGATACTCGCAGCACAGTTGCCCCATATAAATTGCCCATGAGCGCGGAGCTTGTCTTTGTCACTGTAGCAACTTTGCTCCATCAGGGGGACAAGCCTGTTTGACGCCCCTGTAAGCACATGTTTCTCTAATTCCTTTGTTTCAGGCAAGCCACTGTGACGTCAGACGCCTTTACGCATACAGCTTTGCGATGCTTAGACAGTAATAACATAATTCATGTTTACATTTCTTTAATTTTCGACGCATTGTCGTTATTCGTGACGCATCAATGACCAATTGATTATATGGCAATGCAATGAAAAAAGCGTGTGGAAAACAGTGTTAATGACAGATTTGAGAAGCACATTTCTTCAATGCTGGCCGCATGGCATTCCTGTGCAGGTGACAATGGTAATTTTTCAAAACGACAAGGATATTTAAACACATGATTATTTGTTTGGTGTGCTGTATGGCCTCTGATACAGACCTCATCGAAATGACACTTAGATATCTTAGGGTCTACATATGAAATCTTCCCAAATGGTCTAGCGGATAGGAATCTGCCTTGTAACGCAGGGCGGCCCGGGTTCGATTCCCGTCATGGCAAATGATTCTTGTAGAAAAATAAAATGAGTCCCAACGTGTGCAACAGAACAGTTCGAAATCTTGTTACATTTGCATCGTCATGAACATGACTTATATCAGGCTTGCTCATTTTGTCTTTGTTCATTTTAAGTGTAGAAACAATATTTCGTTTGTGACCATTTTTTTCTGCCGTTTTGACAACAGGCTCATGACTAAAGAACACACGGCTGTCTGCTGATTGACGCTTGACTGTAGATTTTCGCTTTGTGTCAAAAGGACTCCCTTAACGCACACTTTTTCAAAGTTGGTGAATTCATCAGATCTGTTTGAAACATTGCATTTTATCCATGCACGACGACTGCTTAGATACTCGCAGCACAGTTGCCCCATATAAATTGCCCATGAGGGCGGAGCTTGTCTTTGTCACTGTAGCAACTTTGCTCCATCAGGGAGACAAGCCGGTTCGACGCCCCTGTAAGCACATGTTTCTCGAATTCCTTTGTTTCAGGCAAGCCACAGTGACGTCAGACGCCTTTGCGCATACAGCTTTGAGATGCTTAGACAGTAATAACATAATTCATGTTTACATTTCTTTAATTTACGACGCATTGTCGTTATTCGTGACGCATCAATGACCAATTGATTATATGGCAATGCAATGAAAAAAGCGTGTGGAAAACAGTGTTAATGACAGATTTGAGAAGCACATTTCTTCAATGCTGGCCGCATGGCATTCCTGTGCAGGTGACAATGGTAATTTTTCAAAACGACAAGGATATTTACACACATGATTATTTGTTTGGTGTGCTGTATGGCCTCTGCTACAGACCTCATCGAAATGACACTTAGATATCTTAGGGTCTACATATGAAATCTTCCCAAATGGTCTAGAGGATAGGAATCTGCCTTGTAACGCAGGGCGGCCCGGGTTCGATTCCCGTCATGGCAAATGATTCTTGTAGAAAAATAAAATGAGTCCCAACGTGTGCAACAGAACAGTTCGAAATCTCGTTACATTTGCATCGTCATGAACATGACTTATATCAGGCTAGCTCATTTTGTCTTTGTTCATTTTAAGTGTAGAAACAATATTTCGTTTGTGACCATTTTTTTCTGCCGTTTTGACAACAGGCTCATGACTAAAGAACACACGGCTGTCTGCTGATTGACGCTTGACTGTAGATTTTCGCTTTGTGTCAAAAGGACTCCCTTAACGCACACTTTTTCAAAGTTGGTGAATTCATCAGATCTGTTTGAAACATTGCATTTTATCCATGCACGACGACTGCTTAGATACTCGCAGCACAGTTGCCCCATATAAATTGCCCATGAGCGCGGAGCTTGTCTTTGTCACTGTAGCAACTTTGCTCCATCAGGGGGACAAGCCGGTTTGACGCCCCTGTAAGCACATGTTTCTCTAATTCCTTTGTTTCAGGCAAGCCACTGTGACGTCAGACGCCTTTACGCATACAGCTTTGCGATGCTTAGACAGTAATAACATAATTCATGTTTACATTCCTTTAATTTTCGACGCATTGTTGTTATTCGTGACGCATCAATGACCAATTGATTATATGGCAATGCAATGAAAAAAGCGTGTGGAAAACAGTGTTAATGACAGATTTGAGAAGCACATTTCTTCAATGCTGGCCGCATGGCATTCCTGTGCAGGTGACAATGGTAATTTTTCAAAACGACAAGGATATTTAAACACATGATTATTTGTTTGGTGTGCTGTATGGCCTCTGCTACAGACCTCATCGAAATGACACTTAGATATCTTAGGGTCTACATATGAAATCTTCCCAAATGGTCTAGCGGATAGGAATCTGCCTTGTAACGCAGGGCGGCCGGGGTTCGATTCCCGTCATGGCAAATGATTCTTGTAGAAAAATAAAATGAGTCCCAACGTGTGCAACAGAACAGTTCGAAATCTCGTTACATTTGCATCGTCATGAACATGACTTATATCAGGCTAGCTCATTTTGTCTTTGTTCATTTTAAGTGTAGAAACAATATTTCGTTTGTGACCATTTTTTTCTGCCGTTTTGACAACAGGCTCATGACTAAAGAACACACGGCTGTCTGCTGATTGACGCTTGACTGTAGATTTTCGCTTTGTGTCAAAAGGACTCCCTTAACGCACACTTTTTCAAAGTAGGTGAATTCATCAGATCTGTTTGAAACATTGCATTTTATCCATGCACGACGACTGCTTAGATACTCGCAGCACAGTTGCCCCATATAAATTGCCCATGAGCGCGGAGCTTGTCTTTGTCACTGTAGCAACTTTGCTCCATCAGGGGGACAAGCCGGTTCGACGCCCCTGTAAGCACATGTTTCTCTAATTCCTTTGTTTCAGGCAAGCCACTGTGACGTCAGACGCCTTTACGCATACAGCTTTGCGATGCTTAGACAGTAATAACATAATTCATGTTTACATTTCTTTAATTTTCGACGCATTGTCGTTATTCGTGACGCATCAATGACCAATTGATTATATGGCAATGCAATGAAAAAAGCGTGTGGAAAACAGTGTTAATGACAGATTTGAGAAGCACATTTCTTCAATGTTGGCCGCATGGCATTCCTGTGCAGGTGACAATGGTAATTTTTCAAAACGACAAGGATATTTAAACACATGATTATTTGTTTGGTGTGCTCTATGGCCTCTGCTACAGACCTCATCGAAATGACACTTAGATATCTTAGGGTCTACATATGAAATCTTCCCAAA
Source organism: Argentina silus (assembly GCF_951799395.1). Taxonomy (NCBI): domain Eukaryota; kingdom Metazoa; phylum Chordata; class Actinopteri; order Argentiniformes; family Argentinidae; genus Argentina; species Argentina silus. Next base: position 239,080 of record NW_028152628.1, on the reverse strand, counting down.
TGGTCTAGCGGATAGGAATCTGCCTTGTAACGCAGGGCGGCCCGGGTTCGATTCCCGTCATGGCAAATGATATTTGGAGAAAAATAAAATGAGTCGCAAAGTGTGCAACAGAGCAGTTCGAAATCTCGTTACATTTGCATCGTCATGAACATGACTTATATCAGGCTAGCTCATTTTTTCTTTGTTCATTTTAAGTGTAGAAACAATATTTCGTTTGTGACCATTTTTTTCTGCCGTTTTGACAACAGGCTCATGACTAAAGAACACACGGCTGTCTGCTGATTGACGCTTGACTGTAGATTTTCGCTTTGTGTCAAAAGGACTCCCTTAACGCACACTTTTTCAAAGTAGGTGAATTCATCAGATCTGTTTGAAACATTGCATTTTATCCATGCACGAAGACTGCTTAGATACTCGCAGCACAGTTGCCCCATATAAGTTGCCCATGAGCGCGGAGCTTGTCTTTGTCACTGTCGCAACTTTGCTCCATCAGGGGGACAAGCCGGTTCGACGCCCCTGTAAGCACATGTTTCTCTAATTCCTTTGTTTCAGGCAAGCCACAGTGACGTCAGACGCCTTTGCGCATACAGCTTTGCGATGCTTAGACAGTAATAACATAATTCATGTTTACATTTCTTTAATTTACGACGCATTGTCGTTATTCGTGACGCATCAATGACCAATTGATTATATGGCAATGCAATGAAAAAAGCGTGTGGAAAACAGTGTTAATGACAGATTTGAGAAGCACATTTCTTCAATGTTGGCCGCATGGCATTCCTGTGCAGGTGACAATGGTAATTTTTCAAAACGACAAGGATATTTAAACACATGATTATTTGTTTGGTGTGCTCTATGGCCTCTGCTACAGACCTCATCGAAATGACACTTAGATATCTTAGGGTCTACATATGAAATCTTCCCAAACGGTCTAGCGGATAGGAATCTGCCTTGTAACGCAGGGCGGCCCGGGTTCGATTCCCGTCATGGCAAATGATTCTTGTAGAAAAATAAAATGAGTCCCAACGTGTGCAACAGAACAGTTTGAAATCTCGTTACATTTGCATCGTCATTAACATGACTTATATCAGGCTAGCTCATTTTTTCTTTGTTCATTTTAAGTGTAGAAACAATATTTCGTTTGTGACCATTTCTTTCTGCCGTTTTGACAACAGGCTCATGACTAAAGAACACACGGCTGTCTGCTGATTGACGCTTGACTGTAGATTTTCGCTTTGTGTCAAAAGAACTCCCTAACGCACACTTTTTCAAAGTAGGTGAATTCATCAGATCTGTTTGAAACATTGCATTTTATCCATGCACGACGACTGCTTAGATACTCGCAGCACAGTTGCCCCATATAAATTGCCCATGAGCGCGGAGCTTGTCTTTGTCACTGTAGCAACTTTGCTCCATCAGCGGGAGAAGCCGCTTCGACGCCCCTGTAAGCACATGTTTCTCTAATTCCTTTGTTTCAGGCAAGCCACTGTGACGTCAGACGCCTTTACGCATACAGCTTTGCGATGCTTAGACAGTAATAACATAATTCATGTTTACATTTCTTTAATTTTCGACGCATTGTCGTTATTCGTGACGCATCAAAGACCAATTGATTATATGGCAATGCAATGAAAAAAGCGTGTGGAAAACAGTGTTAATGACAGATTTGAGAAGCACATTTCTTCAATGTTGGCCGCATGGCATTCCTGTGCAGGTGACAATGGTAATTTTTCAAAACGACAAGGATATTTAAACACATGATTATTTGTTTGCTGTGCTCTCTGGCCTCTGCTACAGACCTCATCGAAATGACACTTAGATATCTTAGGGTGTACATATCAAGTCTTCCCAAATGGTCTAGCGGATAGGCATCTGCCTTGTAACGCAGGGCGGCCCGGGTTCGATTCCCGTCATGGCAAATAATTTTTGTAGAAAAATAAAATGAGTCCCAACGTGTGCAACAGAACAGTTCGAAATCTCGTTACATTTGCATCGTCATGAACATGACTTATATCAGGCTAGCTCATTTTTTCTTTGTTCATTTTAAGTGTAGAAACAATATTTCGTTTGTGACCATTTTTTTCTGCCGTTTTGACAACAGGCTCATGACTAAAGAACACACGGCTGTCTGCTGATTGACGCTTGACTGTAGATTTTCGCTTTGTGTCAAAAGAACTCCCTAACGCACACTGTTTCAAAGTAGGTGAATTCATCAGATCTGTTTGAAACATTGCATTTTATCCATGCACGACGACTGCTTAGATACTCGCAGAACAGTTGCTCCATATAAATTGCCCATGAGCGCGGAGCTTGTCTTTGTCACTGTAGCAACTTTGCTCCATCAGCGGGAGAAGCCGCTTCGACGCCCCTGTAAGCACATGTTTCTCTAATTCCTTTGTTTCAGGCAAGCCACTGTGACGTCAGACGCCTTTACGCATACAGCTTTGCGATGCTTAGACAGTAATAACATAATTCATGTTTACATTTCTTTAATTTTCGACGCATTGTCGTTATTCGTGACGCATCAATGACCAATTGATTATATGGCAATGCAATGAAAAAAGCGTGTGGAAAACAGTGTTAATGACAGATTTGAGAAGCACATTTCTTCTATGTTGGCCGCATGGCATTCCTGTGCAGGTGACAATGGTAATTTTTCAAAACGACAAGGATATTTAAACACATTATTATTTGTTTGCTGTGCTCTATGGCCTCTGCTACAGACCTCATCGAAATGACACTTAGATATCTTAGGGTGTACATATCAAGTCTTCCCAAATGGTCTAGCGGATAGGAATCTGCCTTGTAACGCAGGGCGGCCCGGGTTCGAATCCCGTCATGGCAATTGATTTTAGTAGAAAAATAAAATGAGTCCCAACGTGTGCAACAGAACAGTTCGAAATCTCGTTACATTTGCATCGTCATGAACATGACTTATATCAGGCTAGCTCATTTTGTCTTTGTTCATTTTAAGTGTAGAAACAATATTTCGTTTGTGACCATTTTTTTCTGCCGTTTTGACAACAGGCTCATGACTAAAGAACACACGGCTGTCTGCTGATTGACGCTTGACTGTAGATTTTCGCTTTTGTGTCAAAAGAACTCCCTAACGCACACTTTTTCAAAGTAGGTGAATTCATCAGATCTGTTTGAAACATTGCATTTTATCCATGCACGACGACTGCTTAGATACTCGCAGCACAGTTGCCCCATATAAATTGCCCATAAGCGCGGAGCTTGTCTTTGTCACTGTAGCAACTTTGCTCCATCAGCGGGAGAAGCCGCTTCGACGCCCCTGTAAGCACATGTTTCTCTAATTCCTTTGTTTCAGGCAAGCCACTGTGACGTCAGACGCCTTTACGCATACAGCTTTGCGATGCTTAGACAGTAATAACATAATTCATGTTTACATTTCTTTAATTTTCGACGCATTGTCGTTATTCGTGACGCATCAATGACCAATTGATTATATGGCAATGCAATGAAAAAAGCGTGTGGAAAACAGTGTTAATGACAGATTTGAGAAGCACATTTCTTCAATGTTGGCCGCATGGCATTCCTGTGCAGGTGACAATGGTAATTTTTCAAAACGACAAGGATATTTAAACACATGATTATTTGTTTGCTGTGCTCTATGGCCTCTGCTACAGACCTCATCGAAATGACACTTAGATATCTTAGGGTGTACATATCAAGTCTTCCCAAATGGTCTAGCGGATAGGAATCTGCCTTGTAACGCAGGGCGGCCCGGGTTCGATTCCCGTCATGGCAAATGATTTTTGTAGAAAAATAAAATGAGTCCCAACGTGTGCAACAGAACAGTTCGAAATCTCGTTACATTTGCATCGTCATGAACATGACTTATATCAGGCTAGCTCATTTTTTCTTTGTTCATTTTAAGTGTAGAAACAATATTTCGTTTGTGACCATTTTTTTCTGCCGTTTTGACAACAGGCTCATGACTAAAGAACACACGGCTGTCTGCTGATTGACGCTTGACCGTAGATTTTCGCTTTGTGTCAAAAGAACTCCCTAACGCACACTTTTTCAAAGTAGGTGAATTCATCAGATCTGTTTGAAACATTGCATTTTATCCATGCACGACGACTGCTTAGATACTCGCAGCACAGTTGCCCCATATAAATTGCCCATGAGCGCGGAGCTTGTCTTTGTCACTGTAGCAACTTTGCTCCATCAGCGGGAGAAGGCGGTTCGACGCCCCTGTAAGCACATGTTTCTCTAATTCCTTTGTTTCAGGCAAGCCACTGTGACGTCAGACGCCTTTACGCATACAGCTTTGCGATGCTTAGACAGTAATAACATAATTCATGTTTACATTTCTTTAATTTTCGACGCATTGTCGTTATTCGTGACGCATCAATGACTAATTGATTATATGGCAATGCAATGAAAAAAGCGTGTGGAAAACAGTGTTAATGACAGATTTGAGAAGCACATTTCTTCAATGTTGGCCGCATGGCATTCCTGTGCAGGTGACAATGGTAATTTTTCAAAACGACAAGGATATTTAAACACATGATTATTTGTTTGCTGTGCTCTATGGCCTCTGTTACAGACCTAATCGAAATGACACTTAGATATCTTAGGGTGTACATATCAAGTTTTCCCAAATGGTCTAGCGGATAGGCATCTACCTTGTAACGCAGGGCGGCCCGGGTTCCATTCCCGTCATGGCAAATATTTTTTGTAGAAAAATAAAATGAGTCCCAACGTGTGCAACAGAACAGTTCGAAATCTCGTTACATTTGCATCGTCATGAACATGACTTATATCAGGCTTGCTCATTTTTTCTTTGTTCATTTTAAGTGTAGAAACAATATTTCGTTTGTGAACATTTTTTTCTGCCGTTTTGACAACAGGCTCATGACTAAAGAACACACGGCTGTCTGCTGATTGACGCTTGACTGTAGATTTTCGCTTTGTGTCAAAAGAACTCCCTAACGCACACTTTTTCAAAGTAGGTGAATTCATCAGATCTGTTTGAAACATTGCATTTTATCCATGCACGACGACTACTTAGATACTCACAGCACAGTTGCCTCATATAAATTGCCCATGAGCGTGGAGCTTGTCTTAGTCACTGTAGCAACTTTGCTCTATCAGCAGGAGAAGGCGGTTTGACGCCCCTGTAAGCACATGTTTCTCTAATTCCTTTGTTTCAGGCAAGCCACTGTGACGTCAGACGCCTTTACGCATACAGCTTTGCGATTCTTAGACAGTAATAACATAATTCATGTTTACATTTCTTTAATTTTCGACGCATTGTCGTTATTCGTGACGCATCAATGACCAATTGATTATATAGCAATGCAATGAAAAAAGCGTGTGGAAAACAGTGTTAATGACAGATTTGAGAAGCACATTTCTTCAATGTTGGCCGCATGGCATTCCTGTGCAGGTGACAATGGTAATTTTTCAAAACGACAACGATATTTAAACACATGATTATTTGTTTGCTGTGCTCTATGGCCTCTGCTACAGACCTCATCGAAATGACACTTAGATATCTTAGGGTGTACATATCAAGTTTTCCCAAATGGTCTAGCGGATAGGCATCTACCTTGTAACGCAGGGTGGCCCGGGTTCGATTCCCGTCATGGCAAATGTTTTTTGTAGAAAAATAAAATGAGTCCCAACGTGTGCAACAGAACAGTTCGAAATCTCGTTACATTTGCATCGTCATGAACATGACTTATATCAGGCTAGCTCATTTTTTCTTTGTTCATTTTAAGTGTAGAAACAATATTTCGTTTGTGAACATTTTTTTCTGCCGTTTTGACAACAGGCTCATGACTAAAGAACACACGGCTGTCTGCTGATTGACGCTTGACTGTAGATTTTCGCTTTGTGTCAAAAGAACTTCCTAACGCACACTTTTTCAAAGTAGGTGAATTCATCAGATCTGTTTGAAACATTGCATTTTATCCATGCACGACGACTGCTTAGATACTCGCAGCACAGTTGCCCCATATAAATTGCCCATGAGCGCGGAGCTTGTCTTTGTCACTGTAGCAACTTTGCTCCATCAGCGGGAGAAGGCGGTTCGACGCCCCTGTAAGCACATGTTTCTCTAATTCCTTTGTTTCAGGCAAGCCACTGTGACGTCAGACGCCTTTACGCATACAGCTTTGCGATGCTTAGACAGTAATAACATAATTCATGTTTACATTTCTTTAATTTTCGACGCATTGTCGTTATTCGTGACGCATCAATGACCAATTGATTATATAGCAATGCAATGAAAAAAGCGTGTGGAAAACAGTGTTAATGACAGATTTGAGAAGCACATTTCTTCAATGTTGGCCGCATGGCATTCCTGTGCAGGTGACAATGGTAATTTTTCAAAACGACAAGGATATTTAAACACATGATTATTTGTTTGCTGTGCTTTATGGCCTCTGCTACAGACCTCATCGAAATGACACTTAGATATCTTAGGGTGTACATATCAAGTTTTCCCAAATGGTCTAGCGGATAGGCATCTACCTTGTAACGCAGGGTGGCCCGGGTTCGATTCCCGTCATGGTAAATGTTTTTTGTAGAAAAATAAAATGAGTCCCAACGTGTGCAACAGAACAGTTCGAAATCTCGTTACATTTGCATCGTCATGAACATGACTTATATCAGGCTAGCTCATTTTTTCTTTGTTCATTTTAAGTGTAGAAACAATATTTCGTTTGTGAACATTTTTTTCTGCCGTTTTGACAACAGGCTCATGACTAAAGAACACACGGCTGTCTGCTGATTGACGCTTGACTGTAGATTTTCGCTTTGTGTCAAAAGAACTTCCTAACGCACACTTTTTCAAAGTAGGTGAATTCATCAGATCTGTTTGAAACATTGCATTTTATCCATGCACGACGACTGCTTAGATACTCGCAGCACAGTTGCCCCATATACATTGCCCATGAGCGCGGAGCTTGTCTTTGTCACTGTAGCAACTTTGCTCCATCAGCGGGAGAAGGCGCTTCGACGCCCCTGTAAGCACATGTTTCTCTGATTCCTTTGTTTCAGGCAAGCCACTGTGACGTCAGACGCCTTTACGCATACAGCTTTGCGATGCTTAGACAGTAATAACATAATTCATGTTTACATTTCTTTAATTTTCGACGCATTGTCGTTATTCGTGACGCATCAATGACCAATTGATTATATGGCAATGCAATGAAAAAAGCGTGTGGAAAACAGTATTAATGACAGATTTGAGAAGCACATTTCTTCAATGTTGGCCGCATGGCATTCCTGTGCAGGTGACAATGGTAATTTTTCAAAACGACAAGGATATTTAAACACATGATTATTTGTTTGCTGTGCTCTATGGCCTCTGCTACAGACCTCATCGAAATGACACTTAGATATCTTAGGGTGTACATATCAAGTCTTCCCAAATGGTCTAGCGGATAGGAATCTGCCTTGTAACGCAGGGCGGCCCGGGTTCGATTCCCGTCATGGCAAAGGATTTTTGTAGAAAAATAAAATGAGTCCCAACGTGTGCAACAGAACAGTTCGAAATCTCGTTACATTTGCATCGTCATGAACATGACTTATATCAGGCTAGCTCATTTTTTCTTTGTTCATTTTAAGTGTAGAAACAATATTTCGTTTGTGACCATTTTTTTCTGCCGTTTTGACAACAGGCTCATGACTAAAGAACACACGGCTGTCTGCTGATTGACGCTTGACTGTAGATTTTCGCTTTGTGTCAAAAGAACTTCCTAACGCACACTTTTTCAAAGTAGGTGAATTCATCAGATCTGTTTGAAACATTGCATTTTATCCATGCACGACGACTGCTTAGATACTCGCAGCACAGTTGCCCCATATAAATTGCCCATGAGCGCGGAGCTTGTCTTTGTCACTGTAGCAACTTTGCTCCATCAGCGGGAGAAGGCGCTTCGACGCCCCTGTAAGCACATGTTTCTCTGATTCCTTTGTTTCAGGCAAGCCACTGTGACGTCAGACGCCTTTACGCATACAGCTTTGCGATGCTTAGACAGTAATAACATAATTCATGTTTACATTTCTTTAATTTTCGACGCATTGTCGTTATTCGTGACGCATCAATGACCAATTGATTATATGGCAATGCAATGAAAAAAGCGTGTGGAAAACAGTGTTAATGACAGATTTGAGAAGCACATTTCTTCAATGTTGGCCGCATGGCATTCCTGTGCAGGTGACAATGGTAATTTTTCAAAACGACAAGGATATTTAAACACATGATTATTTGTTTGCTGTGCTCTATGGCCTCTGCTACAGACCTCATCGAAATGACACTTAGATATCTTAGGGTGTACATATCAAGTCTTCCCAAATGGTCTAGCGGATAGGAATCTGCCTTGTAACGCAGGGCGGCCCGGGTTCGATTCCCGTCATGGCAAAGGATTTTTGTAGAAAAATAAAATGAGTCCCAACGTGTGCAACAGAACAGTTCGAAATCTCGTTACATTTGCATCGTCATGAACATGACTTATATCAGGCTAGCTAATTTTTTCTTTGTTCATTTTAAGTGTAGAAACAATATTTCGTTTGTGAACATTTTTTTCTGCCGTTTTGACAACAGGCTCATGACTAAAGAACACACGGCTGTCTGCTGATTGACGCTTGACTGTAGATTTTCGCTTTGTGTCAAAAGAACTTCCTAACGCACACTTTTTCAAAGTAGGTGAATTCATCAGATCTGTTTGAAACATTGCATTTTATCCATGCACGACGACTGCTTAGATACTCGCAGCACAGTTGCCCCATATAAATTGCCCATGAGCGCGGAGCTTGTCTTTGTCACTGTAGCAACTTTGCTCCATCAGCGGGAGAAGGCGGTTCGACGCCCCTGTAAGCACATGTTTCTCTAATTCCTTTGTTTCAGGCAAGCCACTGTGACGTCAGACGCCTTTACGCATACAGCTTTGCGATGCTTAGACAGTAATAACATAATTCATGTTTACATTTCTTTAATTTTCGACGCATTGTCGTTATTCGTGACGCATCAATGACTAATTGATTATATGGCAATGCAATGAAAAAAGCGTGTGGAAAACAGTGTTAATGACAGATTTGAGAAGCACATTTCTTCAATGTTGGCCGCATGGCATTCCTGTGCAGGTGACAATGGTAATTTTTCAAAACGACAAGGATATTTAAACACATGATTATTTGTTTGCTGTGCTCTATGGCCTCTGTTACAGACCTAATCGAAATGACACTTAGATATCTTAGGGTGTACATATCAAGTTTTCCCAAATGGTCTAGCGGATAGGCATCTACCTTGTAACGCAGGGCGGCCCGGGTTCCATTCCCGTCATGGCAAATATTTTTTGTAGAAAAATAAAATGAGTCCCAACGTGTGCAACAGAACAGTTCGAAATCTCGTTACATTTGCATCGTCATGAACATGACTTATATCAGGCTTGCTCATTTTTTCTTTGTTCATTTTAAGTGTAGAAACAATATTTCGTTTGTGAACATTTTTTTCTGCCGTTTTGACAACAGGCTCATGACTAAAGAACACACGGCTGTCTGCTGATTGACGCTTGACTGTAGATTTTCGCTTTGTGTCAAAAGAACTCCCTAACGCACACTTTTTCAAAGTAGGTGAATTCATCAGATCTGTTTGAAACATTGCATTTTATCCATGCACGACGACTACTTAGATACTCACAGCACAGTTGCCTCATATAAATTGCCCATGAGCGTGGAGCTTGTCTTAGTCACTGTAGCAACTTTGCTCTATCAGCGGGAGAAGGCGGTTTGACGCCCCTGTAAGCACATGTTTCTCTAATTCCTTTGTTTCAGGCAAGCCACTGTGACGTCAGACGCCTTTACGCATACAGCTTTGCGATGCTTAGACAGTAATAACATAATTCATGTTTACATTTCTTTAATTTTCGACGCATTGTCGTTATTCGTGACGCATCAATGACCAATTGATTATATGGCAATGCAATGAAAAAAGCGTGTGGAAAACAGTGTTAATGACAGATTTGAGAAGCACATTTCTTCAATGTTGGCCGCATGGCATTCCTGTGCAGGTAACAATGGTAATTTTTCAAAACGACAAGGATATTTAAACACATGATTATTTGTTTGCTGTGCTCTATGGCCTCTGCTACAGACCTCATCGAAATGACACTTAGATATCTTAGGGTGTACATATCAAGTTTTCCCAAATGGTCTAGCGGATAGGCATCTACCTTGTAACGCAGGGTGGCCCGGGTTCGATTCCCGTCATGGCAAATGTTTTTTGTAGAAAAATAAAATGAGTCCCAACGTGTGCAACAGAACAGTTCGAAATCTCGTTACATTTGCATCGTCATGAACATGACTTATATCAGGCTAGTTTATTTTTTCTTTGTTCATTTTAAGTGTAGAAACAATATTTCGTTTGTGACCATTTTTTTCTGCCGTTTTGACAACAGGCTCATGACTAAAGAACACACGGCTGTCTGCTGATTGACGCTTGACTGTAGATTTTCGCTTTGTGTCAAAAGAACTTCCTAACGCACACTTTTTCAAAGTAGGTGAATTCATCAGATCTGTTTGAAACATTGCATTTTGTCCATGCACGACGACTGCTTAGATACTCGCAGCACAGTTGCCCCATATACATTGCCCATGAGCGCGGAGCTTGTCTTTGTCACTGTAGCAACTTTGCTCCATCAGCGGGAGAAGGCGCTTCGACGCCCCTGTAAGCACATGTTTCTCTGATTCCTTTGTTTCAGGCAAGCCACTGTGACGTCAGACGCCTTTACGCATACAGCTTTGCGATGCTTAGACAGTAATAACATAATTCATGTTTACATTTCTTTAATTTTCGACGCATTGTCGTTATTCGTGACGCATCAATGACCAATTGATTATATGGCAATGCAATGAAAAAAGCGTGTGGAAAACAGTGTTAATGACAGATTTGAGAAGCACATTTCTTCAATGTTGGCCGCATGGCATTCCTGTGCAGGTGACAATGGTAATTTTTCAAAACGACAAGGATATTTAAACACATGATTATTTGTTTGCTGTGCTCTATGGCCTCTGCGACAGACCTCATCGAAATGACACTTAGATATCTTAGGGTGTACATATCAAGTCTTCCCAAATGGTCTAGCGTATAGGAATCTGCCTTGTCACGCAGGGTGGCCCGGGTTCGATTCCCGTCATGGCAAATGATTTTTGTAGAAAAATAAAATGAGTCCCAACGTGTGCAACAGACAGGTTCGAAATCTCGTTACATTTGCATCGTCATGAACATGACTTATATCAGGCTAGCTAATTTTTTCTTTGTTCATTTTAAGTGTAGAAACAATATTTCGTTTGTGAACATTTTTTTCTGCCGTTTTGACAACAGACTCATTACTAAAGAACACACGGCTGTCTGCTGATTGACGCTTGACTGTAGATTTTCAATTGTGTCAAAAGAACTCCCTAACGCACACTTTTTCAAAGTAGGTGAATTCATCAGATCTGTTTGAAACATTGCATTTTATCCATGCACGACGACTGCTTAGATACTCGCAGCACAGTTGCCCCATATAAATTGCCCATGAGCGCGGAGCTTGTCTTTGTCACTGTAGCAACTTTGCTCCATCAGAGGGAGAAGGCGGTTCGACGCCCCTGTAAGCACATGTTTCTCTAATTCCTTTGTTTCAGGCAAGCCACTGTGACGTCAGACGCCTTTACGCATACAGCTTTGCGATGCTTAGACAGTAATAACATAATTCATGTTTACATTTCTTTAATTTTCGACTCATTGTCGTTATTCGTGACGCATCAATGACCAATTGATTTTATGGCAATGCAATGAAAAAAGCGTGTGGAAAACAGTGTTAATGACAGATTTGAGAAGCACATTTCATCAATGTTGGCCGCATGGCATTCCTGTGCAGGTGACAATGGTAATTTTTCAAAACGACAAGGATATTTAAACACATGATTATTTGTTTGCTGTGCTCTATGGCCTCTGCTACAGACCTCATCGAAATGACACTTAGATATCTTAGGGTGTACATATCAAGTTTTCCCAAATGGTCTAGCGGATAGGCATCTACCTTGTAACGCAGGGTGGCCCGGGTTCGATTCCCGTCATGGCAAATGTTTTTTGTAGAAAAATAAAATGAGTCCCAACGTGTGCAACAGAACAGTTCGAAATCTCGTTACATTTGCATCGTCATGAACATGACTTATATCAGGCTAGCTCATTTTTTCTTTGTTCATTTTAAGTGTAGAAACAATATTTCGTTTGTGACCAATTTTTTCTGCCGTTTTGACAACAGGCTCATGACTAAAGAACACACGGCTGTCTGCTGATTGACGCTTGACTGTAGATTTTCGCTTTGTGTCAAAAGAACTTCCTAACGCACACTTTTTCAAAGTAGGTGAATTCATCAGATCTGTTTGAAACATTGCATTTTATCCATGCACGACGACTGCTTAGATACTCGCAGCACAGTTGCCCCATATAAATTGCCCATGAGCGCGGAGCTTGTCTTTGTCACTGTAGCAACTTTGCTCCATCAGCGGGAGAAGGCGCTTCGACGCCCCTGTAAGCACATGTTTCTCTGATTCCTTTGTTTCAGGCAAGCCACTGTGACGTCAGACGCCTTTACGCATACAGCTTTGCGATGCTTAGACAGTAATAACATAATTCATGTTTACATTTCTTTAATTTTCGACGCATTGTCGTTATTCGTGACGCATCAATGACCAATTGATTATATGGCAATGCAATGAAAAAAGCGTGTGGAAAACAGTGTTAATGACAGATTTGAGAAGCACATTTCTTCAATGTTGGCCGCATGGCATTCCTGTGCAGGTGACAATGGTAATTTTTCAAAACGACAAGGATATTTAAACACATGATTATTTGTTTGCTGTGCTCTATGGCCTCTGCTACAGACCTCATCGAAATGACACTTAGATATCTTAGGGTGTACATATCAAGTCTTCCCAAATGGTCTAGCGGATAGGAATCTGCCTTGTAACGCAGGGCGGCCCGGGTTCGATTCCCGTCATGGCAAAGGATTTTTGTAGAAAAATAAAATGAGTCCCAACGTGTGCAACAGAACAGTTCGAAATCTCGTTACATTTGCATCGTCATGAACATGACTTATATCAGGCTAGCTAATTTTTTCTTTGTTCATTTTAAGTGTAGAAACAATATTTCGTTTGTGAACATTTTTTTCTGCCGTTTTGACAACAGGCTCATGACTAAAGAACACACGGCTGTCTGCTGATTGACGCTTGACTGTAGATTTTCGCTTTGTGTCAAAAGAACTTCCTAACGCACACTTTTTCAAAGTAGGTGAATTCATCAGATCTGTTTGAAACATTGCATTTTATCCATGCACGACGACTGCTTAGATACTCGCAGCACAGTTGCCCCATATAAATTGCCCATGAGCGCGGAGCTTGTCTTTGTCACTGTAGCAACTTTGCTCCATCAGCGGGAGAAGGCGGTTCGACGCCCCTGTAAGCACATGTTTCTCTAATTCCTTTGTTTCAGGCAAGCCACTGTGACGTCAGACGCCTTTACGCATACAGCTTTGCGATGCTTAGACAGTAATAACATAATTCATGTTTACATTTCTTTAATTTTCGACGCATTGTCGTTATTCGTGACGCATCAATGACTAATTGATTATATGGCAATGCAATGAAAAAAGCGTGTGGAAAACAGTGTTAATGACAGATTTGAGAAGCACATTTCTTCAATGTTGGCCGCATGGCATTCCTGTGCAGGTGACAATGGTAATTTTTCAAAACGACAAGGATATTTAAACACATGATTATTTGTTTGCTGTGCTCTATGGCCTCTGTTACAGACCTAATCGAAATGACACTTAGATATCTTAGGGTGTACATATCAAGTTTTCCCAAATGGTCTAGCGGATAGGCATCTACCTTGTAACGCAGGGCGGCCCGGGTTCCATTCCCGTCATGGCAAATATTTTTTGTAGAAAAATAAAATGAGTCCCAACGTGTGCAACAGAACAGTTCGAAATCTCGTTACATTTGCATCGTCATGAACATGACTTATATCAGGCTTGCTCATTTTTTCTTTGTTCATTTTAAGTGTAGAAACAATATTTCGTTTGTGAACATTTTTTTCTGCCGTTTTGACAACAGGCTCATGACTAAAGAACACACGGCTGTCTGCTGATTGACGCTTGACTGTAGATTTTCGCTTTGTGTCAAAAGAACTCCCTAACGCACACTTTTTCAAAGTAGGTGAATTCATCAGATCTGTTTGAAACATTGCATTTTATCCATGCACGACGACTACTTAGATACTCACAGCACAGTTGCCTCATATAAATTGCCCATGAGCGTGGAGCTTGTCTTAGTCACTGTAGCAACTTTGCTCTATCAGCGGGAGAAGGCGGTTTGACGCCCCTGTAAGCACATGTTTCTCTAATTCCTTTGTTTCAGGCAAGCCACTGTGACGTCAGACGCCTTTACGCATACAGCTTTGCGATGCTTAGACAGTAATAACATAATTCATGTTTACATTTCTTTAATTTTCGACGCATTGTCGTTATTCGTGACGCATCAATGACCAATTGATTATATGGCAATGCAATGAAAAAAGCGTGTGGAAAACAGTGTTAATGACAGATTTGAGAAGCACATTTCTTCAATGTTGGCCGCATGGCATTCCTGTGCAGGTAACAATGGTAATTTTTCAAAACGACAAGGATATTTAAACACATGATTATTTGTTTGCTGTGCTCTATGGCCTCTGCTACAGACCTCATCGAAATGACACTTAGATATCTTAGGGTGTACATATCAAGTTTTCCCAAATGGTCTAGCGGATAGGCATCTACCTTGTAACGCAGGGTGGCCCGGGTTCGATTCCCGTCATGGCAAATGTTTTTTGTAGAAAAATAAAATGAGTCCCAACGTGTGCAACAGAACAGTTCGAAATCTCGTTACATTTGCATCGTCATGAACATGACTTATATCAGGCTAGTTTATTTTTTCTTTGTTCATTTTAAGTGTAGAAACAATATTTCGTTTGTGACCATTTTTTTCTGCCGTTTTGACAACAGGCTCATGACTAAAGAACACACGGCTGTCTGCTGATTGACGCTTGACTGTAGATTTTCGCTTTGTGTCAAAAGAACTTCCTAACGCACACTTTTTCAAAGTAGGTGAATTCATCAGATCTGTTTGAAACATTGCATTTTGTCCATGCACGACGACTGCTTAGATACTCGCAGCACAGTTGCCCCATATACATTGCCCATGAGCGCGGAGCTTGTCTTTGTCACTGTAGCAACTTTGCTCCATCAGCGGGAGAAGGCGCTTCGACGCCCCTGTAAGCACATGTTTCTCTGATTCCTTTGTTTCAGGCAAGCCACTGTGACGTCAGACGCCTTTACGCATACAGCTTTGCGATGCTTAGACAGTAATAACATAATTCATGTTTACATTTCTTTAATTTTCGACGCATTGTCGTTATTCGTGACGCATCAATGACCAATTGATTATATGGCAATGCAATGAAAAAAGCGTGTGGAAAACAGTGTTAATGACAGATTTGAGAAGCACATTTCTTCAATGTTGGCCGCATGGCATTCCTGTGCAGGTGACAATGGTAATTTTTCAAAACGACAAGGATATTTAAACACATGATTATTTGTTTGCTGTGCTCTATGGCCTCTGCTACAGACCTCATCGAAATGACACTTAGATATCTTAGGGTGTACATATCAAGTCTTCCCAAATGGTCTAGCGTATAGGAATCTGCCTTGTCACGCAGGGTGGCCCGGGTTCGATTCCCGTCATGGCAAATGATTTTTGTAGAAAAATAAAATGAGTTCCAACGTGTGCAACAGACAGGTTCGAAATCTCGTTACATTTGCATCGTCATGAACATGACTTATATCAGGCTAGCTAATTTTTTCTTTGTTCATTTTAAGTGTAGAAACAATATTTCGTTTGTGAACATTTTTTTCTGCCGTTTTGACAACAGACTCATTACTAAAGAACACACGGCTGTCTGCTGATTGACGCTTGACTGTAGATTTTCAATTGTGTCAAAAGAACTCCCTAACGCACACTTTTTCAAAGTAGGTGAATTCATCAGATCTGTTTGAAACATTGCATTTTATCCATGCACGACGACTGCTTAGATACTCGCAGCACAGTTGCCCCATATAAATTGCCCATGAGCGCGGAGCTTGTCTTTGTCACTGTAGCAACTTTGCTCCATCAGAGGGAGAAGGCGGTTCGACGCCCCTGTAAGCACATGTTTCTCTAATTCCTTTGTTTCAGGCAAGCCACTGTGACGTCAGACGCCTTTACGCATACAGCTTTGCGATGCTTAGACAGTAATAACATAATTCATGTTTACATTTCTTTAATTTTCGACTCATTGTCGTTATTCGTGACGCATCAATGACCAATTGATTTTATGGCAATGCAATGAAAAAAGCGTGTGGAAAACAGTGTTAATGACAGATTTGAGAAGCACATTTCATCAATGTTGGCCGCATGGCATTCCTGTGCAGGTGACAATGGTAATTTTTCAAAACGACAAGGATATTTAAACACATGATTATTTGTTTGCTGTGCTCTATGGCCTCTGCTACAGACCTCATCGAAATGACACTTAGATATCTTAGGGTGTACATATCAAGTTTTCCCAAATGGTCTAGCGGATAGGCATCTACCTTGTAACGCAGGGTGGCCCGGGTTCGATTCCCGTCATGGCAAATGTTTTTTGTAGAAAAATAAAATGAGTCCCAACGTGTGCAACAGAACAGTTCGAAATCTCGTTACATTTGCATCGTCATGAACATGACTTATATCAGGCTAGCTCATTTTTTCTTTGTTCATTTTAAGTGTAGAAACAATATTTCGTTTGTGACCAATTTTTTCTGCCGTTTTGACAACAGGCTCATGACTAAAGAACACACGGCTGTCTGCTGATTGACGCTTGACTGTAGATTTTCGCTTTGTGTCAAAAGAACTTCCTAACGCACACTTTTTCAAAGTAGGTGAATTCATCAGATCTGTTTGAAACATTGCATTTTATCCATGCACGACGACTGCTTAGATACTCGCAGCACAGTTGCCCCATATAAATTGCCCATGAGCGCGGAGCTTGTCTTTGTCACTGTAGCAACTTTGCTCCATCAGCGGGAGAAGGCGCTTCGACGCCCCTGTAAGCACATGTTTCTCTGATTCCTTTGTTTCAGGCAAGCCACTGTGACGTCAGACGCCTTTACGCATACAGCTTTGCGATGCTTAGACAGTAATAACATAATTCATGTTTACATTTCTTTAATTTTCGACGCATTGTCGTTATTCGTGACGCATCAATGACCAATTGATTATATGGCAATGCAATGAAAAAAGCGTGTGGAAAACAGTGTTAATGACAGATTTGAGAAGCACATTTCTTCAATGTTGGCCGCATGGCATTCCTGTGCAGGTGACAATGGTAATTTTTCAAAACGACAAGGATATTTAAACACATGATTATTTGTTTGCTGTGCTCTATGGCCTCTGCTACAGACCTCATCGAAATGACACTTAGATATCTTAGGGTGTACATATCAAGTCTTCCCAAATGGTTTAGCGGATAGGCATCTACCTTGTAACGCAGGGCGGCCCGGGTTCGATTCCCGTCATGGCAAATGTTTTTTGTAGAAAAATAAAATGAGTCCCAACGTGTGCAACAGAACAGTTCGAAATCTCGTTACATTTGCATCGTCATGAACATGACTTATATCAGGCTAGCCAATTTTTTCTTTGTTCATTTTAAGTGTAGAAACAATATTTCGTTTGTGAAAAATTTTTTCTGCCGTTTTGACAACAGGCTCATTACTAAAGAACACACGGCTGTCTGCTGATTGACGCTTGACTGTAGATTTTCGCTTTGTGTCAAAAGAACTTCCTAACGCACACTTTTTCAAAGTAGGTGAATTCATCAGATCTGTTTGAAACATTGCATTTTATCCATGCACGACGACTGCTTAGATACTCGCAGCACAGTTGCCCCATATAAATTGCCCATGAGCGCGGAGCTTGTCTTTGTCACTGTAGCAACTTTGCTCCATCAGCGGGAGAAGGCGGTTCGACGCCCCTGTAAGCACATGTTTCTCTAATTCCTTTGTTTCAGGCAAGCCACTGTGACGTCAGACGCCTTTACGCATACAGCTTTGCGATGCTTAGACAGTAATAACATAATTCATGTTTACATTTCTTTAATTTTCGACGCATTGTCGTTATTCGTGACGCATCAATGACCAATTGATTATATGGCAATGCAATGAAAAAAGCGTGTGGAAAACAGTGTTAATGACAGATTTGAGAAGGACATTTCTTCAATGTTGGCCGCATGGCATTCCTGTGCAGGTGACAATGGTAATTTTTCAAAACGACAAGGATATTTAAACACATGATTATTTGTTTGCTGTGCTCTATGGCCTCTGTTACAGACCTCATCGAAATGACAATTAGATATCTTAGGGTGTACATATCAAGTTTTCCCAAATGGTCTAGCGGATAGGCATCTACCTTGTAACGCAGGGCGGCCCGGGTTCCATTCCCGTCAGGGCAAATATTTTTTGTAGAAAAATAAAATGAGTCCCAACGTGTGCAACAGAACAGTTCGAAATCTCGTTACATTTGCATCGTCATGAACATGACTTATATCAGGCTTGCTCATTTTTTCTTTGTTCATTTTAAGTGTAGAAACAATATTTCGTTTGTGAACATTTTTTTCTGCCGTTTTGACAACAGGCTCATGACTAAAGAACACACGGCTGTCTGCTGATTGACGCTTGACTGTAGATTTTCGCTTTGTGTCAAAAGAACTCCCTAACGCACACTTTTTCAAAGTAGGTGAATTCATCAGATCTGTTTGAAACATTGCATTTTATCCATGCACGACGACTACTTAGATACTCGCAGCACAGTTGCCTCATATAAATTGCCCATGAGCGTGGAGCTTGTCTTAGTCACTGTAGCAACTTTGCTCTATCAGCGGGAGAAGGCGGTTTGACGCCCCTGTAAGCACATGTTTCTCTAATTCCTTTGTTTCAGGCAAGCCACTGTGACGTCAGACGCCTTTACGCATACAGCTTTGCGATGCTTAGACAGTAATAACATAATTCATGTTTACATTTCTTTAATTTTCGACGCATTGTCGTTATTCGTGACGCATCAATGACCAATTGATTATATGGCAATGCAATGAAAAAAGCGTGTGGAAAACAGTGTTAATGACAGATTTGAGAAGCACATTTCTTCAATGTTGGCCGCATGGCATTCCTGTGCAGGTGACAATGGTAATTTTTCAAAACGACAAGGATATTTAAACACATGATTATTTGTTTGCTGTGCTCTATGGCCTCTGCTACAGACCTCATCGAAATGACACTTAGATATCTTAGGGTGTACATATCAAGTTTTCCCAAATGGTCTAGCGGATAGGCATCTACCTTGTAACGCAGGGCGGCCCGGGTTCGATTCCCGTCATGGCAAATATTTTTTGTAGAAAAATAAAATGAGTGCCAACGTGTGCAACAGAACAGTTCGAAATCTCGTTACATTTGCATCGTCATGAACATGACTTATATCAGGCTTGCTCATTTTTTCTTTGTTCATTTTAAGTGTAGAAACAATATTTCGTTTTAGAACATTTTTTTCTGCCGTTTTGACAACAGGCTCATGACTAAAGAACACACGGCTGTCTGCTGATTGACGCTTGACTGTAGATTTTCGCTTTGTGTCAAAAGAACTCCCTAACGCACACTTTTTCAAAGTAGGTGAATTCATCAGATCTGTTTGAAACATTGCATTTTATCCATGCACGACGACTACTTAGATACTCGCAGCACAGTTGCCCCATATACATTGCCCATGAGCGCGGAGCTTGTCTTTGTCACTGTAGCAACTTTGCTCCATCAGCGGGAGAAGGCGCTTCGACGCCCCTGTAAGCACATGTTTCTCTGATTCCTTTGTTTCAGGCAAGCCACTGTGACGTCAGACGCCATTACGCATACAGCTTTGCGATGCTTAGACAGTAATAACATAATTCATGTTTACATTTCTTTAATTTTCGACGCATTGTCGTTATTCGTGACGCATCAATGACCAATTGATTATATGGCAATGCAATGAAAAAAGCGTGTGGAAAACAGTGTTAATGACAGATTTGAGAAGCACATTTCTTCAATGTTGGCCGCATGGCATTCCTGTGCAGGTGACAATGGTAATTTTTCAAAACGACAAGGATATTTAAACACATGATTATTTGTTTGCTGTGCTCTATGGCCTCTGCTACAGACCTCATCGAAATGACACTTAGATATCTTAGGGTGTACATATCAAGTTTTCCCAAATGGTCTAGCGGATAGGCATCTACCTTGTAACGCAGGGCGGCCCGGGTTCGATTCCCGTCATGGCAAATATTTTTTGTAGAAAAATAAAATGAGTGCCACCGTGTGCAACAGAACAGTTCGAAATCTCGTTACATTTGCATCGTCATGAACATGACTTATATCAGGCTAGCTCATTTTTTCTTTGTTCATTTTAAGTGTAGAAACAATATTTCGTTTGTGACCATTTTTTTCTGCCGTTTTGACAACAGGCTCATGACTAAAGAACACACGGCTGTCTGCTGATTGACGCTTGACTGTAGATTTTCGCTTTGTGTCAAAAGAACTTCCTAACGCACACTTTTTCAAAGTAGGTGAATTCATCAGATCTGTTTGAAACATTGCATTTTATCCATGCACGACGACTGCTTAGATACTCGCAGCACAGTTGCCCCATATACATTGCCCATGAGCGCGGAGCTTGTCTTTGTCACTGTAGCAACTTTGCTCCATCAGCGGGAGAAGGCGCTTCGACGCCCCTGTAAGCACATGTTTCTCTGATTCCTTTGTTTCAGGCAAGCCACTGTGACGTCAGACGCCTTTACGCATACAGCTTTGCGATGCTTAGACAGTAATAACATAATTCATGTTTACATTTCTTTAATTTTCGACGCATTGTCGTTATTCGTGACGCATCAATGACCAATTGATTATATGGCAATGCAATGAAAAAAGCGTGTGGAAAACAGTGTTAATGACAGATTTGAGAAGCACATTTCTTCAATGTTGGCCGCATGGCATTCCTGTGCAGGTGACAATGGTAATTTTTCAAAACGACAAGGATATTTAAACACATGATTATTTGTTTGCTGTGCTCTATGGCCTCTGCTACAGACCTCATCGAAATGACACTTAGATATCTTAGGGTGTACATATCAAGTCTTCCCAAATGGTCTAGCGTATAGGAATCTGCCTTGTCACGCAGGGTGGCCCGGGTTCGATTCCCGTCATGGCAAATGATTTTTGTAGAAAAATAAAATGAGTCCCAACGTGTGCAACAGAACAGTTCGAAATCTCGTTACATTTGCATCGTCATGAACATGACTTATATCAGGCTAGCTAATTTTTTCTTTGTTCATTTTAAGTGTAGAAACAATATTTCGTTTGTGAACATTTTTTTCTGCCGTTTTGACAACAGACTCATTACTAAAGAACACACGGCTGTCTGCTGATTGACGCTTGACTGTAGATTTTCGCTTTGTGTCAAAAGAACTCCCTAACGCACACTTTTTCAAAGTAGGTGAATTCATCAGATCTGTTTGAAACATTGCATTTTATCCATGCACGACGACTGCTTAGATACTCGCAGCACAGTTGCCCCATATAAATTGCCCATGAGCGCGGAGCTTGTCTTTGTCACTGTAGCAACTTTGCTCCATCAGCGGGAGAAGGCGGTTCGACGCCCCTGTAAGCACATGTTTCTCTAATTCCTTTGTTTCAGGCAAGCCACTGTGAAGTCAGACGCCTTTACGCATACAGCTTTGCGATGCTTAGACAGTAATAACATAATTCATGTTTACATTTCTTTAATTTTCGACGCATTGTCGTTATTCGTGACGCATCAATGACCAATTGATTATATGGCAATGCAATGAAAAAAGCGTGTGGAAAACAGTGTTAATGACAGATTTGAGAAGCACATTTCTTCAATGTTGGCCGCATGGCATTCCTGTGCAGGTGACAATGGTAATTTTTCAAAACGACAAGGATATTTAAACACATGATTATTTGTTTGCTGTGCTCTATGGCCTCTGCTACAGACCTCATCGAAATGACACTTAGATATCTTAGGGTGTACATATCAAGTTTTCCCAAATGGACTAGCGGATAGGCATCTACCTTGTAACGCAGGGCGGCCCGGGTTCGATTCCCGTCATGGCAAATATTTTTTGTAGAAAAATAAAATGAGTCCCAACGTGTGCAACAGAACAGTTCGAAATCTCGTTACATTTGCATCGTCATGAACATGACTTATATCAGGCTTGCTCATTTTTTCTTTGTTCATTTTAAGTGTAGAAACAATATTTCGTTTGTGAACATTTTTTTCTGCCGTTTTGACAACAGGCTCATGACTAAAGAACACACGGCTGTCTGCTGATTGACGCTTGACTGTAGATTTTCGCTTTGTGTCAAAAGAACTCCCTAACGCACACTTTTTCAAAGTAGGTGAATTCATCAGATCTGTTTGAAACATTGCATTTTATCCATGCACGACGACTACTTAGATACTCGCAGCACAGTTGCCTCATATAAATTGCCCATGAGCGTGGAGCTTGTCTTTGTCACTGTAGCAACTTTGCTCTATCAGCGGGAGAAGGCGGTTCGACGCCCCTGTAAGCACATGTTTCTCTAATTCCTTTGTTTCAGGCAAGCCACTGTGACGTCAGACGCCTTTACGCATACAGCTTTGCGATGCTTAGACAGTAATAACATAATTCATGTTTACAACTCTTTAATTTTCGACGCATTGTCGTTATTCGTGACGCATCAATGACCAATTGATTTTATGGCAATGCAATGAAAAAAGCGTGTGGAAAACAGTGTTAATGACAGATTTGAGAAGCACATTTCTTCAATGTTGGCCGCATGGCATTCCTGTGCAG
The DNA here is from genome assembly GCF_951799395.1 of Argentina silus. Taxonomy (NCBI): domain Eukaryota; kingdom Metazoa; phylum Chordata; class Actinopteri; order Argentiniformes; family Argentinidae; genus Argentina; species Argentina silus. Next base: position 216,069 of record NW_028152628.1, on the reverse strand, counting down.
GTGACAATGGTAATTTTTCAAAACGACAAGGATATTTAAACACGTGATTATTTGTTTGCTGTGCTCTATGGCCTCTGCTACAGACCTCATCGAAATGACACTTAGATATCTTAGGGTGTACATATCAAGTCTTCCCAAATGGTCTAGCGTATAGGAATCTGCCTTGTCACGCAGGGGGGCCCGGGTTCGATTCCCGTCATGGCAAATGATTTTTGTAGAAAAATAAAATGAGTCCCAACGTGTGCAACAGAACAGTTCGAAATCTCGTTACATTTGCATCGTCATGAACATGACTTATATCAGGCTAGCTAATTTTTTCTTTGTTCATTTTAAGTGTAGAAACAATATTTCGTTTGTGAAAAAAATGTTCTGCCGTTTTGACAACAGACTCATTACTAAAGAACACACGGCTGTCTGCTGATTGACGCTTGACTGTAGATTTTCGCTTTGTGTCAAAAGAACTTCCTAACGCAAACTTTTTCAAAGTAGGTGAATTCATCAGATCTGTTTGAAACATTGCATTTTATCCATGCACGACGACTACTTAGATACTCGCAGCACAGTTGCCTCATATAAATTGCCCATGAGCGCGGAGCTTGTCTTTGTCACTGTAGCAACTTTGCTCCATCAGCGGGAGAAGGCGGTTCGACGCCTCTGTAAGCACATGTTTCTCTAATTCCTTTGTTTCAGGCAAGCCACTGTGACGTCAGACGCCTTTACGCATACAGCTTTGCGATGCTTAGACAGTAATAACATAATTCATGTTTACATTTCTTTAATTTTCGACGCATTGTCGTTATTCGTGACGCATCAATGACCAATTGATTATATGGCAATGCAATGAAAAAAGCGTGTGGAAAACAGTGTTAATGACAGATTTGAGAAGCACATTTCTTCAATGTTGGCCGCATGGCATTCCTGTGCAGGTGACAATGGTAATTTTTCAAAACGACAAGGATATTTAAACACATGATTATTTGTTTGCTGTGCTCTATGGCCTCTGCTACAGACCTCATCGAAATGACACTTAGATATCTTAGGGTGTACATATCAAGTTTTCCCAAATGGTCTAGCGGATAGGCATCTACCTTGTAACGCAGGGCGGCCCGGGTTCGATTCCCGTCATGGCAAATGTTTTTTGTAGAAAAATAAAATGAGTCCCAACGTGTGCAACAGAACAGTTCGAAATCTCGTTACATTTGCATCGTCATGAACATGACTTATATCAGGCTAGCTCATTTTTTCTTTGTTCATTTTAAGTGTAGAAACAATATTTCGTTTGTGACCATTTTTTTCTGCCGTTTTGACAACAGGCTCATGACTAAAGAACACACGGCTGTCTGCTGATTGACGCTTGACTGTAGATTTTCGCTTTGTGTCAAAAGAACTTCCTAACGCACACTTTTTCAAAGTAGGTGAATTCATCAGATCTGTTTGAAACATTGCATTTTATCCATGCACGACGGCTACTTAGATACTCGCAGCACAGTTGCCTCATATAAATTGCCCATGAGCGCGGAGCTTGTCTTTGTCACTGTAGCAACTTTGCTCCATCAGCGGGAGAAGGCGGTTCGACGCCCCTGTAAGCACATGTTTCTCTAATTCCTTTGTTTCAGGCAAGCCACTGTGACGTCAGACGCCTTTACGCATACAGCTTTGCGATGCTTAGACAGTAATAACATAATTCATGTTTACATTTCTTTAATTTTCGACATTGTCGTTATTCGTGACGCATCAATGACCAATTGATTATATGGCAATGCAATGAAAAAAGCGTGTGGAAAACAGTGTTAATGACAGATTTGAGAAGCACATTTCTTCAATGTTGGCCGCATGGCATTCCTGTGCAGGTGACAATGGTAATTTTTCAAAACGACAAGGATATTTAAACACATGATTATTTGTTTGCTGTGCTCTATGGCCTCTGCTACAGACCTCATCGAAATGACACTTAGATATCTTAGGGTGTACATATCAAGTTTTCCCAAATGGTCTAGCGGATAGGCATCTACCTTGTAATGCAGGGCGGCCCGGGTTCGATTCATGTCATGGCAAATATTTTTTGTAGAAAAATAAAATGAGTCCCAACGTGTGCAACAGAACAGTTCGAAATCTCGTTACATTTGCATCGTCATGAACATGACTTATATCAGGCTTGCTCATTTTTTCTTTGTTCATTTTAAGTGTAGAAACAATATTTCGTTTGTGAACATTTTTTTCTGCCGTTTTGACAACAGGCTCATGACTAAAGAACACACGGCTGTCTGCTGATTGACGCTTGACTGTAGATTTTCGCTTTGTGTCAAAAGAACTCCCTAACGCACACTTTTTCAAAGTAGGTGAATTCATCAGATCTGTTTGAAACATTGCATTTTATCCATGCACGACGACTACTTAGATACTCGCAGCACAGTTGCCTCATATAAATTGCCCATGAGCGTGGAGCTTGTCTTTGTCACTGTAGCAACTTTGCTCTATCAGCGGGAGAAGGCGGTTCGACGCCCCTGTAAGCACATGTTTCTCTAATTCCTTTGTTTCAGGCAAGCCACTGTGACGTCAGACGCCTTTACGCATACAGCTTTGCGATGCTTAGACAGTAATAACATAATTCATGTTTACAACTCTTTAATTTTCGACGCATTGTCGTTATTCGTGACGCATCAATGACCAATTGATTTTATGGCAATGCAATGAAAAAAGCGTGTGGAAAACAGTGTTAATGACAGATTTGAGAAGCACATTTCTTCAATGTTGGCCGCATGGCATTCCTGTGCAGGTGACAATGGTAATTTTTCAAAACGACAAGGATATTTAAACACGTGATTATTTGTTTGCTGTGCTCTATGGCCTCTGCTACAGACCTCATCGAAATGACACTTAGATATCTTAGGGTGTACATATCAAGTCTTCCCAAATGGTCTAGCGTATAGGAATCTGCCTTGTCACGCAGGGGGGCCCGGGTTCGATTCCCGTCATGGCAAATGATTTTTGTAGAAAAATAAAATGAGTCCCAACGTGTGCAACAGAACAGTTCGAAATCTCGTTACATTTGCATCGTCATGAACATGACTTATATCAGGCTAGCTAATTTTTTCTTTGTTCATTTTAAGTGTAGAAACAATATTTCGTTTGTGAAAAAAAATTTCTGCCGTTTTGACAACAGACTCATTACTAAAGAACACACGGCTGTCTGCTGATTGACGCTTGACTGTAGATTTTCGCTTTGTGTCAAAAGAACTTCCTAACGCAAACTTTTTCAAAGTAGGTGAATTCATCAGATCTGTTTGAAACATTGCATTTTATCCATGCACGACGACTACTTAGATACTCGCAGCACAGTTGCCTCATATAAATTGCCCATGAGCGCGGAGCTTGTCTTTGTCACTGTAGCAACTTTGCTCCATCAGCGGGAGAAGGCGGTTCGACGCCTCTGTAAGCACATGTTTCTCTAATTCCTTTGTTTCAGGCAAGCCACTGTGACGTCAGACGCCTTTACGCATACAGCTTTGCGATGCTTAGACAGTAATAACATAATTCATGTTTACATTTCTTTAATTTTCGACGCATTGTCGTTATTCGTGACGCATCAATGACCAATTGATTATATGGCAATGCAATGAAAAAAGCGTGTGGAAAACAGTGTTAATGACAGATTTGAGAAGCACATTTCTTCAATGTTGGCCGCATGGCATTCCTGTGCAGGTGACAATGGTAATTTTTCAAAACGACAAGGATATTTAAACACATGATTATTTGTTTGCTGTGCTCTATGGCCTCTGCTACAGACCTCATCGAAATGACACTTAGATATCTTAGGGTGTACATATCAAGTTTTCCCAAATGGTCTAGCGGATAGGCATCTACCTTGTAACGCAGGGCGGCCCGGGTTCGATTCCCGTCATGGCAAATGTTTTTTGTAGAAAAATAAAATGAGTCCCAACGTGTGCAACAGAACAGTTCGAAATCTCGTTACATTTGCATCGTCATGAACATGACTTATATCAGGCTAGCTCATTTTTTCTTTGTTCATTTTAAGTGTAGAAACAATATTTCGTTTGTGACCATTTTTTTCTGCCGTTTTGACAACAGGCTCATGACTAAAGAACACACGGCTGTCTGCTGATTGACGCTTGACTGTAGATTTTCGCTTTGTGTCAAAAGAACTTCCTAACGCACACTTTTTCAAAGTAGGTGAATTCATCAGATCTGTTTGAAACATTGCATTTTATCCATGCACGACGACTACTTAGATACTCGCAGCACAGTTGCCTCATATAAATTGCCCATGAGCGCGGAGCTTGTCTTTGTCACTGTAGCAACTTTGCTCCATCAGCGGGAGAAGGCGGTTCGACGCCCCTGTAAGCACATGTTTCTCTAATTCCTTTGTTTCAGGCAAGCCACTGTGACCTCAGACGCCTTTACGCATACAGCTTTGCGATGCTTAGACAGTAATAACATAATTCATGTTTACATTTCTTTAATTTTCGACATTGTCGTTATTCGTGACGCATCAATGACCAATTGATTATATGGCAATGCAATGAAAAAAGCGTGTGGAAAACAGTGTTAATGACAGATTTGAGAAGCACATTTCTTCAATGTTGGCCGCATGGCATTCCTGTGCAGGTGACAATGGTAATTTTTCAAAACGACAAGGATATTTAAACACATGATTATTTGTTTGCTGTGCTCTATGGCCTCTGCTACAGACCTCATCGAAATGACACTTAGATATCTTAGGGTGTACATATCAAGTTTTCCCAAATGGTCTAGCGGATAGGCATCTACCTTGTAATGCAGGGCGGCCCGGGTTCGATTCATGTCATGGCAAATATTTTTTGTAGAAAAATAAAATGAGTCCCAACGTGTGCAACAGAACAGTTCGAAATCTCGTTACATTTGCATCGTCATGAACATGACTTATATCAGGCTTGCTCATTTTTTCTTTGTTCATTTTAAGTGTAGAAACAATATTTCGTTTGTGAACATTTTTTTCTGCCGTTTTGACAACAGGCTCATGACTAAAGAACACACGGCTGTCTGCTGATTGACGCTTGACTGTAGATTTTCGCTTTGTGTCAAAAGAACTCCCTAACGCACACTTTTTCAAAGTAGGTGAATTCATCAGATCTGTTTGAAACATTGCATTTTATCCATGCACGACGACTACTTAGATACTCGCAGCACAGTTGCCTCATATAAATTGCCCATGAGCGTGGAGCTTGTCTTTGTCACTGTAGCAACTTTGCTCTATCAGCGGGAGAAGGCGGTTCGACGCCCCTGTAAGCACATGTTTCTCTAATTCCTTTGTTTCAGGCAAGCCACTGTGACGTCAGACGCCTTTACGCATACAGCTTTGCGATGCTTAGACAGTAATAACATAATTCATGTTTACAACTCTTTAATTTTCGACGCATTGTCGTTATTCGTGACGCATCAATGACCAATTGATTTTATGGCAATGCAATGAAAAAAGCGTGTGGAAAACAGTGTTAATGACAGATTTGAGAAGCACATTTCTTCAATGTTGGCCGCATGGCATTCCTGTGCAGGTGACAATGGTAATTTTTCAAAACGACAAGGATATTTAAACACGTGATTATTTGTTTGCTGTGCTCTATGGCCTCTGCTACAGACCTCATCGAAATGACACTTAGATATCTTAGGGTGTACATATCAAGTTTTCCCAAATGGTCTAGCGGATAGGCATCTACCTTGTAACGCAGGGCGGCCCGGGTTCGATTCCCGTCATGGCAAATATTTTTTGTAGAAAAATAAAATGAGTCCCAACGTGTGCAACAGAACAGTTCGAAATCTCGTTACATTTGCATCGTCATGAACATGACTTATATCAGGCTTGCTCATTTTTTCTTTGTTCATTTTAAGTGTAGAAACAATATTTCGTTTGTGAACATTTTTTTCTGCCGTTTTGACAACAGGCTCATGACTAAAGAACACACGGCTGTCTGCTGATTGACGCTTGACTGTAGATTTTCGCTTTGTGTCAAAACAACTCCCTAACGCACACTTTTTCAAAGTAGGTGAATTCATCAGATCTGTTTGAAACATTGCATTTTATCCATGCACGACGACTACTTAGATACTCGCAGCACAGTTGCCTCATATAAATTGCCCATGAGCGCGGAGCTTGTCTTTGTCACTGTAGCAACTTTGCTCCATCAGCGGGAGAAGGCGGTTCGACGCCCCTGTAAGCACATGTTTCTCTAATTCCTTTGTTTCAGGCAAGCCACTGTGACGTCAGACGCCTTTACGCATACAGCTTTGCGATGCTTAGACAGTAATAACATAATTCATGTTTACATTTCTTTAATTTTCGACGCATTGTCGTTATTCGTGACGCATCAATGACCAATTGATTATATGGCAATGCAATGAAAAAAGCGTGTGGAAAACAGTGTTAATGACAGATTTGAGAAGCACATTTCTTCAATGTTGGCCGCATGGCATTCCTGTGCAGGTGACAATGGTAATTTTTTAAAACGACAAGGATATTTAAACACATGATTATTTGTTTGCTGTGCTCTATGGCCTCTGCTACAGACCTCATCGAAATGACACTTAGATATCTTAGGGTGTACATATCAAGTTTTCCCAAATGGTCTAGCGGATAGGCATCTACCTTGTAACGCAGGGCGGCCCGGGTTCGATTCCCGTCATGGCAAATGTTTTTTGTAGAAAAATAAAATGAGTCCCAACGTGTGCAACAGAACAGTTCGAAATCTCGTTACATTTGCATCGTCATGAACATGACTTATATCAGGCTAGCTCATTTTTTCTTAGTTCATTTTAAGTGTAGAAACAATATTTCGTTTATGACCATTTTTTTCTGCCGTTTTGACAACAGGCTCATGACTAAAGAACATACGGCTGTCTGCTGATTGACCCTTGACTGTAGATTTTCGCTTTGTGTCAAAAGAACTTCCTAACGCAAACTTTTTCAAAGTAGGTGAATTCATCAGATCTGTTTGAAACATTGCATTTTATCCATGCACGACGACTACTTAGATACTCGCAGCACAGTTGCCTCATATAAATTGCCCATGAGCGCGGAGCTTGTCTTTGTCACTGTAGCAACTTTGCTCCATCAGCGGGAGAAGGCGGTTCGACGCCCCTGTAAGCACATGTTTCTCTAATTCCTTTGTTTCAGGCAAGCCACTGTGACGTCAGACGCCTTTACGCATACAGCTTTGCGATGCTTAGACAGTAATAACATAATTCATGTTTACATTTCTTTAATTTTCGACGCATTGTCGTTATTCGTGATGCATCAATGACCAATTGATTATATGGCAATGCAATGAAAAAAGCGTGTGGAAAACAGTGTTAATGACAGATTTGAGAAGCACATTTCTTCAATGTTGGCCGCATGGCATTCCTGTGCAGGTGACAATGGTAATTTTTCAAAACGACAAGGATATTTAAACACATGATTATTTGTTTGCTGTGCTCTATGGCCTCTGCTACAGACCTCATCGAAATGACACTTAGATATCTTAGGGTGTACATATCAAGTCTTCCCAAATGGTCTAGCGGATAGGAATCTGCCTTGTCACGCAGGGCGGCCCGGGTTCGATTCCCGTCATGGCAAATGATTTTTGTAGAAAAATAAAATGAGTCCCAACGTGTGCAACAGAACAGTTCGAAATCTCGTTACATTTGCATCGTCATGAACATGACTTATATCAGGCTTGCTCATTTTTTCTTTGTTCATTTTAAGTGTAGAAACAATATTTCGTTTGTGAACATTTTTTTCTGCCGTTTTGACAACAGGCTCATGACTAAAGAACACACGGCTGTCTGCTGATTGACGCTTGACTGTAGATTTTCGCTTTGTGTCAAAAGAACTCCCTAACGCACACTTTTTCAAAGTAGGTGAATTCATCAGATCTGTTTGAAACATTGCATTTTATCCATGCACGACGACTACTTAGATACTCGCAGCACAGTTGCCTCATATAAATTGCCCATGAGCGTGGAGCTTGTCTTTGTCACTGTAGCAACTTTGCTCTATCAGCGGGAGAAGGCGGTTCGACGCCCCTGTAAGCACATGTTTCTCTAATTCCTTTGTTTCAGGCAAGCCACTGTGACGTCAGACGCCTTTACGCATACAGCTTTGCGATGCTTAGACAGTAATAACATAATTCATGTTTACAACTCTTTAATTTTCGACGCATTGTCGTTATTCGTGACGCATCAATGACCAATTGATTTTATGGCAATGCAATGAAAAAAGCGTGTGGAAAACAGTGTTAATGACAGATTTGAGAATCACATTTCTTCAATGTTGGCCGCATGGCATTCCTGTGCAGGTGACAATGGTAATTTTTCAAAACGACAAGGATATTTAAACACGTGATTATTTGTTTGCTGTGCTCTATGGCCTCTGCTACAGACCTCATCGAAATGACACTTAGATATCTTAGGGTGTACATATCAAGTTTTCCCAAATGGTCTAGCGGATAGGCATCTACCTTGTAACGCAGGGCGGCCCGGGTTCGATTCCCGTCATGGCAAATATTTTTTGTAGAAAAATAAAATGAGTCCCAACGTGTGCAACAGAACAGTTCGAAATCTCGTTACATTTGCATCGTCATGAACATGACTTATATCAGGCTTGCTCATTTTTTCTTTGTTCATTTTAAGTGTAGAAACAATATTTCGTTTGTGAACATTTTTTTCTGCCGTTTTGACAACAGGCTCATGACTAAAGAACACACGGCTGTCTGCTGATTGACGCTTGACTGTAGATTTTCGCTTTGTGTCAAAACAACTCCCTAACGCACACTTTTTCAAAGTAGGTGAATTCATCAGATCTGTTTGAAACATTGCATTTTATCCATGCACGACGACTACTTAGATACTCGCAGCACAGTTGCCTCATATAAATTGCCCATGAGCGCGGAGCTTGTCTTTGTCACTGTAGCAACTTTGCTCCATCAGCGGGAGAAGGCGGTTCGACGCCCCTGTAAGCACATGTTTCTCTAATTCCTTTGTTTCAGGCAAGCCACTGTGACGTCAGACGCCTTTACGCATACAGCTTTGCGATGCTTAGACAGTAATAACATAATTCATGTTTACATTTCTTTAATTTTCGACGCATTGTCGTTATTCGTGACGCATCAATGACCAATTGATTATATGGCAATGCAATGAAAAAAGCGTGTGGAAAACAGTGTTAATGACAGATTTGAGAAGCACATTTCTTCAATGTTGGCCGCATGGCATTCCTGTGCAGGTGACAATGGTAATTTTTTAAAACGACAAGGATATTTAAACACATGATTATTTGTTTGCTGTGCTCTATGGCCTCTGCTACAGACCTCATCGAAATGACACTTAGATATCTTAGGGTGTACATATCAAGTTTTCCCAAATGGTCTAGCGGATAGGCATCTACCTTGTAACGCAGGGCGGCCCGGGTTCGATTCCCGTCATGGCAAATGTTTTTTGTAGAAAAATAAAATGAGTCCCAACGTGTGCAACAGAACAGTTCGAAATCTCGTTACATTTGCATCGTCATGAACATGACTTATATCAGGCTAGCTCATTTTTTCTTAGTTCATTTTAAGTGTAGAAACAATATTTCGTTTATGACCATTTTTTTCTGCCGTTTTGACAACAGGCTCATGACTAAAGAACATACGGCTGTCTGCTGATTGACGCTTGACTGTAGATTTTCGCTTTGTGTCAAAAGAACTTCCTAACGCAAACTTTTTCAAAGTAGGTGAATTCATCAGATCTGTTTGAAACATTGCATTTTATCCATGCACGACGACTACTTAGATACTCGCAGCACAGTTGCCTCATATAAATTGCCCATGAGCGCGGAGCTTGTCTTTGTCACTGTAGCAACTTTGCTCCATCAGCGGGAGAAGGCGGTTCGACGCCCCTGTAAGCACATGTTTCTCTAATTCCTTTGTTTCAGGCAAGCCACTGTGACGTCAGACGCCTTTACGCATACAGCTTTGCGATGCTTAGACAGTAATAACATAATTCATGTTTACATTTCTTTAATTTTCGACGCATTGTCGTTATTCGTGATGCATCAATGACCAATTGATTATATGGCAATGCAATGAAAAAAGCGTGTGGAAAACAGTGTTAATGACAGATTTGAGAAGCACATTTCTTCAATGTTGGCCGCATGGCATTCCTGTGCAGGTGACAATGGTAATTTTTCAAAACGACAAGGATATTTAAACACATGATTATTTGTTTGCTGTGCTCTATGGCCTCTGCTACAGACCTCATCGAAATGACACTTAGATATCTTAGGGTGTACATATCAAGTCTTCCCAAATGGTCTAGCGGATAGGAATCTGCCTTGTCACGCAGGGCGGCCCGGGTTCGATTCCCGTCATGGCAAATGATTTTTGTAGAAAAATAAAATGAGTCCCAACGTGTGCAACAGAACAGTTCGAAATCTCGTTACATTTGCATCGTCATGAACATGACTTATATCAGGCTAGCTCATTTTTTCTTAGTTCATTTTAAGTGTAGAAACAATATTTCGTTTATGACCATTTTTTTCTGCCGTTTTGACAACAGGCTCATGACTAAAGAACATACGGCTGTCTGCTGATTGACGCTTGACTGTAGATTTTCGCTTTGTGTCAAAAGAACTTCCTAACGCAAACTTTTTCAAAGTAGGTGAATTCATCAGATCTGTTTGAAACATTGCATTTTATCCATGCACGACGACTACTTAGATACTCGCAGCACAGTTGCCTCATATAAATTGCCCATGAGCGCGGAGCTTGTCTTTGTCACTGTAGCAACTTTGCTCCATCAGCGGGAGAAGGCGGTTCGACGCCCCTGTAAGCACATGTTTCTCTAATTCCTTTGTTTCAGGCAAGCCACTGTGACGTCAGACGCCTTTACGCATACAGCTTTGCGATGCTTAGACAGTAATAACATAATTCATGTTTACATTTCTTTAATTTTCGACGCATTGTCGTTATTCGTGATGCATCAATGACCAATTGATTATATGGCAATGCAATGAAAAAAGCGTGTGGAAAACAGTGTTAATGACAGATTTGAGAAGCACATTTCTTCAATGTTGGCCGCATGGCATTCCTGTGCAGGTGACAATGGTAATTTTTCAAAACGACAAGGATATTTAAACACATGATTATTTGTTTGCTGTGCTCTATGGCCTCTGCTACAGACCTCATCGAAATGACACTTAGATATCTTAGGGTGTACATATCAAGTCTTCCCAAATGGTCTAGCGGATAGGAATCTGCCTTGTCACGCAGGGCGGCCCGGGTTCGATTCCCGTCATGGCAAATGATTTTTGTAGAAAAATAAAATGAGTCCCAACTTGTGCAACAGAACAGTTCGAAATCTCGTTACATTTGCATCGTCATGAACATGACTTATATCAGGCTAGCTAATTTTTTCTTTGTTCATTTTAAGTGTAGAAACAATATTTCGTTTGTGAACATTTTTTTCTGCCGTTTTGACAACAGGCTCATTACTAAAGAACACACGGCTGTCTGCTGATTGACGCTTGACTGTAGATTTTCGCTTTGTGTCAAAAGAACTCCCTAACGCACACTTTTTCAAAGTAGGTGAATTCATCAGATCTGTTTGAAACATTGCATTTTATCCATGCACGACGACTACTTAGATACTCGCAGCACAGTTGCCTCATATAAATTGCCCATGAGCGCGGAGCTTGTCTTTGTCACTGTAGCAACTTTGCTCCATCAGCGGGAGAAGGCGGTTCGACGCCCCTGTAAGCACATGTTTCTCTAATTCCTTTGTTTCAGGCAAGCCACTGTGACGTCAGACGCCTTTACGCATACAGCTTTGCGATGCTTAGACAGTAATAACATAATTCATGTTTACATTTCTTTAATTTTCGACGCATTGTCGTGACGCATCAATGACCAATTGATTATATGGCAATGCAATGAAAAAAGCGTGTGGAAAACAGTGTTAATGACAGATTTGAGAAGCACATTTCTTCAATGTTGGCCGCATGGCATTCCTGTGCAGGTGACAATTGGTAATTTTTCAAAACGACAAGGATATTTAAACACATGATTATTTGTTTGCTGTGCTCTATGGCCTCTGCTACAGACCTCATCGAAATGACACTTAGATATCTTAGGGTGTACAAATCAAGTCTTCCCAAATGGTCTAGCGGATAGGCATCTACCTTGTAACGCAGGGCGGCCCGGGTTCGTTTCCCGTTATGGCAAATGTTTTTTGTAGAAAAATAAAATGAGTCCCAACGTGTGCAACAGAACAGTTCGAAATCTCGTTACATTTGCATCGTCATGAACATGACTTATATCAGGCTAGCTCATTTTTTCTTTGTTCATTTTAAGTGTAGAAACAATATTTCGTTTGTGAACATTTTTTTCTGCCGTTTTGACAACAGGCTCATGACTAAAGAACACACGGCTGTCTGCTGATTGACGCTTGACTGTAGATTTTCGCTTTGTGTCAAAAGAACTTCCTAACGCACACTTTTTCAAAGTAGGTGAATTCATCAGATCTGTTTGAAACATTGCATTTTATCCATGCACGACGACTGCTTAGATACTCGCAGCACAGTTGCCCCATATAAATTGCCCATGAGCGCGGAGCTTGTCTTTGTCACTGTAGCAACTTTGCTCCATCAGCGGGAGAAGGCGGTTCGACGCCCCTGTAAGCACATGTTTCTCTAATTCCTTTGTTTCAGGCAAGCCACTGTGACGTCAGACGCCTTTACGCATACAGCTTTGCGATGCTTAGACAGTAATAACATAATTCATGTTTACATTTCTTTAATTTTCGACGCATTGTCGTGACGCATCAATGACCAATTGATTATATGGCAATGCAATGAAAAAAGCGTGTGGAAAACAGTGTTAATGACAGATTTGAGAAGCACATTTCTTCAATGTTGGCCGCATGGCATTCCTGTGCAGGTGACAATTGGTAATTTTTCAAAACGACAAGGATATTTAAACACATGATTATTTGTTTGCTGTGCTCTATGGCCTCTGCTACAGACCTCATCGAAATGACACTTAGATATCTTAGGGTGTACAAATCAAGTCTTCCCAAATGGTCTAGCGGATAGGCATCTACCTTGTAACGCAGGGCGGCCCGGGTTCGTTTCCCGTTATGGCAAATGTTTTTTGTAGAAAAATAAAATGAGTCCCAACGTGTGCAACAGAACAGTTCGAAATCTCGTTACATTTGCATCGTCATGAACATGACTTATATCAGGCTAGCTCATTTTTTCTTTGTTCATTTTAAGTGTAGAAACAATATTTCGTTTGTGAACATTTTTTTCTGCCGTTTTGACAACAGGCTCATGACTAAAGAACACACGGCTGTCTGCTGATTGACGCTTGACTGTAGATTTTCGCTTTGTGTCAAAAAAACTTCCTAACGCACACTTTTTCAAAGTAGGTGAATTCATCAGATCTGTTTGAAACATTGCATTTTATCCATGCACGACGACTGCTTAGATACTCGCAGCACAGTTGCCCCATATAAATTGCCCATGAGCGCGGAGCTTGTCTTTGTCACTGTAGCAACTTTGCTCCATTAGCGGGAGAAGGCGGTTCGACGCCCCTGTAAGCACATGTTTCTCTAATTCCTTTGTTTCAGGCAAGCCACTGTGACGTCAGACGCCTTTACGCATACAGCTTTGCGATGCTTAGACAGTAATAACATAATTCATGTTTACATTTCTTTAATTTTCGACGCATTGTCGTTATTCGTGACGCATCAATGACCAATTGATTATATGGCAATGCAATGAAAAAAGCGTGTGGAAAACAGTGTTAATGACAGATTTGAGAAGCACATTTCTTCAATGTTGGCCGCATGGCATTCCTGTGCAGGTGACAATGGTAATTTTTCAAAACGACAAGGATATTTAAACACATGATTATTTGTTTGCTGTGCTCTATGGCCTCTGCTACAGACCTCATCGAAATGACACTTATATATCTTAGGGTGTACATATCAAGTCTTCCCAAATGGTCTAGCGGATAGGCATCTACCTTGTAACGCAGGGCGGCCTGGGTTCGATTCCCGTCATGGCAAATGTTTTTTGTAGAAAAATAAAATGAGTCCCAACGTGTGCAACAGAACAGTTCGAAATCTCGTTACATTTGCATCGTCATGAACATGACTTATATCAGGCTAGCTCATTTTTTCTTTGTTCATTTTAAGTGTAGAAACAATATTTCGTTTGTGACCATTTTTTTCTGCCGTTTTGACAACAGGCTCATAACTAAAGAACACACGGCTGTCTGCTGATTGACGCTTGACTGTAGATTTTCGCTTTGTGTCAAAAGAACTCCCTAACGCACACTTTTTCAAAGTAGGTGAATTCATCAGATCTGTTTGAAACATTGCATTTTATCCATGCACGACGACTACTTAGATACTCGCAGCACAGTTGCCTCATATAAATTGCCCATGAGCGCGGAGCTTGTCTTTGTCACTGTAGCAACTTTGCTCCATCAGCGGGAGAAGGCGCTTCGACGCCCCTGTAAGCACATGTTTCTCTGATTCCTTTGTTTCAGGCAAGCCACTGTGACGTCAGACGCCTTTACGCATACAGCTTTGCGATGCTTAGACAGTAATAACATAATTCATGTTTACATTTCTTTAATTTTCGACGCATTGTCGTTATTTGTGACGCATCAATGACCAATTGATTATATGGCAATGCAATGAAAAAAGCGTGTGGAAAACAGTGTTAATGACAGATTTGAGAAGCACATTTCTTCAATGTTGGCCGCATGGCATTCCTGTGCAGGTGACAATGGTAATTTTTCAAAACGACAAGGATATTTAAACACATGATTATTTGTTTGCTGTGCTCTATGGCCTCTGCTACAGACCTCATCGAAATGACACTTAGATATCTTAGGGTGTACATATCAAGTCTTCCCAAATGGTCTAGCGGATAGGCATCTACCTTGTAACGCAGGGTGGCCCGGGTTCGATTCCCATCATGGCAAATGTTTTTTGTATAAAAATAAAATGAGTCCCAACGTTTGCAACAGAACAGTTCGAAATCTCGTTACATTTGCATCGTCATGAACATGACTTATATCAGGCTAGCTCATTTTTTCTTTGTTCATTTTAAGTGTAGAAACAATATTTCGTTTGTGACCATTTTTTTCTGCCGTTTTGACAACAGGCTCATGACTAAAGAACACACGGCTGTCTGCTGATTGACGCTTGACTGTAGATTTTCGCTTTGTGTCAAAAGAACTTCCTAACGCACACTTTTTCAAAGTAGGTGAATTCATCAGATCTGTTTGAAACATTGCATTTTATCCATGCACGACGACTGCTTAGATACTCGCAGCACAGTTGACCCATATACATTGCCCATGAGCGCGGAGCTTGTCTTTGTCACTGTAGCAACTTTGCTCCATCAGCGGGAGAAGGCGCTTCGACGCCCCTGTAAGCACATGTTTCTCTGATTCCTTTGTTTCAGGCAAGCCACTGTGACGTCAGACGCTTTTACGCATACAGCTTTGCGATGCTTAGACAGTAATAACATAATTCATGTTTACATTTCTTTAATTTTCGACGCATTGTCGTTATTCGTGACGCATCAATGACCAATTGATTAGATGGCAATGCAATGAAAAAAGCGTGTGGAAAACAGTGTTAATGACAGATTTGAGAAGCACATTTCTTCAATGTTGGCCGCATGGCATTCCTGTGCAGGTGACAATGGTAATTTTTCAAAACGACAAGGATATTTAAACACATGATTATTTGTTTGCTGTGCTCTATGGCCTCTGCTACAGACCTCATCGAAATGACACTTAGATATCTTAGGGTGTACATATCAAGTCTTCCCAAATGGTCTAGCGGATAGGCATCTACCTTGTAACGCAGGGCGGCCCGGGTTCGATTCCCGTCATGGCAAATGTTTTTTGTAGAAAAATAAAATGAGTCCCAACGTGTGCAACAGAACAGTTCGAAATCTCGTTACATTTGCATCGTCATGAACATGACTTATATCAGGCTAGCTCATTTTTTCTTTGTTCATTTTAAGTGTAGAAACAATATTTCGTTTGTGAACATTTTTTTCTGCCGTTTTGACAACAGGCTCATGACTAAAGAACACACGGCTGTCTGCTGATTGACGCTTGACTGTAGATTTTCGCTTTGTGTCAAAAGAACTTCCTAACGCACACTTTTTCAAAGTAGGTGAATTCATCAGATCTGTTTGAAACATTGCATTTTATCCATGCACGACGACTGCTTAGATACTCGCAGCACAGTTGCCCCATATACATTGCCCATGAGCGCGGAGCTTGTCTTTGTCACTGTAGCAACTTTGCTCCATCAGCGGGAGAAGGCGGTTCGACGCCCCTGTAAGCACATGTTTCTCTGATTCCTTTGTTTCAGGCAAGCCACTGTGACGTCAGACGCCTTTACGCATACAGCTTTGCGATGCTTAGACAGTAATAACATAATTCATGTTTACATTTCTTTAATTTTTGACGCATTGTCGTTATTCGTGACGCATCAATGACCAATTGATTATATGGCAATGCAATGAAAAAAGCGTGTGGAAAACAGTGTTAATGACAGATTTGAGAAGCACATTTCTTCAATGTTGGCCGCATGGCATTCCTGTGCAGGTGACAATGGTAATTTTTCAAAACGACAAGGATATTTAAACACATGATTATTTGTTTGCTGTGCTCTATGGCCTCTGCTACAGACCTCATCGAAATGACACTTAGATATCTTAGGGTGTACATATCAAGTCTTCCCAAATGGTCTAGCGGATAGGCATCTACCTTGTAACGCAGGGCGGCCCGGGTTCGATTCCCGTCATGGCAAATGTTTTTTGTAGAAAAATAAAATGAGTCCCAACGTGTGCAACAGAACAGTTCGAAATCTCGTTACATTTGCATTAGATTAGATTAGATTCAACTTTATTGTCATTGTGCAGAGTACAAGTACAGAGACAACGAAATGCAGTTAGCGTCTAACCAGAAGTGCAAAATAGCAGAAAGTGCAATGAACAGTATTTACAGGTAGTGCAATATATGATCAGTAGTAGTGCAGTGTAATATAGAATAATATAAGCAGTATAATATAGCAGTGCAGTATAGCAGTATGTGAGTAACAGTAGCATTATAGTAGAATAAATAGTTACAGTATGAGCAGTGTAGCAGCATATGAGCTGTATGGGTAATGCAGTCTAGCAGTATATATGTATTAACAGTAACATGAGGTAGATGCCGAATAAATATAAATATGGAATGCCGATATAAATATGATATAAGTCATGAACATGACTTATATCAGGCTAGCTCATTTTTTCTTTGTTCATTTTAAGTGTAGAAACAATATTTCGTTTGTGACCATTTTTTTCTGCCGTTTTGACAACAGGCTCATGACTAAAGAACACACGGCTGTCTGCTGATTGACGCTTGACTGTAGATTTTCGCTTTGTGTCAAAAGAACTTCCTAACGCACACTTTTTCAAAGTAGGTGAATTCATCAGATCTGTTTGAAACATTGCATTTTATCCATGCACGACGACTGCTTAGATACTCGCAGCACAGTTGCCCCATATAATTTGCCGATGAGCGCGGAGCTTGTCTTTGTCACTGTAGCAACTTTGCTCCATCAGCGGGAGAAGGCGCTTCGACGCCCCTGTAAGCACATGATTCTCTAATTCCTTTGTTTCAGGCAAGCCACTGTGACGTCAGACGCCTTTACGCATACAGCTTTGCGATGCTTAGACAGTAATAACATAATTCATGTTTACATTTCTTTAATTTTCGACGCATTGTCGTTATTCGTGACGCATCAATGACCAATTGATTATATGGCAATGCAATGAAAAAAGCGTGTGGAAAACAGTGTTAATGACAGATTTGAGAAGCACATTTCTTCAATGTTGGCCGCATGGCATTCCTGTGCAGGTGACAATGGTAATTTTTCAAAACGACAAGGATATTTAAACACATGATTATTTGTTTGCTGTGCTCTATGGCCTCTGCTACAGACCTCATCGAAATGACACTTAGATATCTTAGGGTGTACATATCAAGTCTTCCCAAATGGTCTAGCGGATAGGCATCTACATTGTAACGCAGGGCGGCCCGGGTTCGATTCCCGTCATGGCAAATGTTTTTTGTAGAAAAATAAAATGAGTCCCAACGTGTGCAACAGAACAGTTCAAAATCTCGTTACATTTGCATCGTCATGAACATGACTTATATCAGGCTAGCTCATTTTTTCTTTGTTCATTTTAAGTGTAGAAACAATATTTCGTTTGTGACCATTTTTTTCTGCCGTTTTGACAACAGGCTCATGACTAAAGAACACACGGCTGTCTGCTGATTGACGCTTGACTGTAGATTTTCGCTTTGTGTCAAAAGAACTTCCTAACGCACACTTTTTCAAAGTAGGTGAATTCATCAGATCTGTTTGAAACATTGCATTTTATCCATGCACGACGACTGCTTAGATACTCGCAGCACAGTTGACCCATATACATTGCCCATGAGCGCGGAGCTTGTCTTTGTCACTGTAGCAACTTTGCTCCATCAGCGGGAGAAGGCGCTTCGACGCCCCTGTAAGCACATGTTTCTCTGATTCCTTTGTTTCAGGCAAGCCACTGTGACGTCAGACGCCTTTACGCATACAGCTTTGCGATGCTTAGACAGTAATAACATAATTCATGTTTACATTTCTTTAATTTTCGACGCATGGTCGTTATTTGTGACGCATCAATGACCAATTGATTTTATGGCAATGCAATGAAAAAAGCGTGTGGAAAACAGTGTTAATGACAGATTTGAGAAGCACATTTCTTCAATGTTGGCCGCATGGCATTCCTGTGCAGGTGACAATGGTAATTTTTCAAAACGACAAGGATATTTAAACACATGATTATTTGTTTGCTGTGCTCTATGGCCTCTGCTACAGACCTCATCGAAATGACACTTAGATATCTTAGGGTGTACATATCAAGTCTTCCCAAATGGTCTAGCGGATAGGCATCTACCTTGTAACGCAGGGCGGCCCGGGTTCGATTCCCGTCATGGCAAATGTTTTTTGTAGAAAAATAAAATGAGTCCCAACGTGTGCAACAGAACAGTTCGAAATCTCGTTACATTTGCATCGTCATGAACATGACTTATATCAGGCTAGCTCATTTTTTCTTTGTTCATTTTAAGTGTAGAAACAATATTTCGTTTGTGAACATTTTTTTCTGCCGTTTTGACAACAGGCTCATGACTAAAGAACACACGGCTGTCTGCTGATTGACGCTTGACTGTAGATTTTCGCTTTGTGTCAAAAGAACTTCCTAACGCACACTTTTTCAAAGTAGGTGAATTCATCAGATCTGTTTGAAACATTGCATTTTATCCATGCACGACGACTGCTTAGATACTCGCAGCACAGTTGCCCCATATAAATTGCCCATGAGCGCGGAGCTTGTCTTTGTCACTGTAGCAACTTTGCTCCATCAGCGGGAGAAGGCGGTTCGACGCCCCTGTAAGCACATGTTTCTCTAATTCCTTTGTTTCAGGCAAGCCACTGTGACGTCAGACGCCTTTACGCATACAGCTTTGCGATGCTTAGACAGTAATAACATAATTCATGTTTACATTTCTTTAATTTTCGACGCATTGTCGTTATTCGTGACGCATCAATGACCAATTGATTATATGGCAATGCAATGAAAAAAGCGTGTGGAAAACAGTGTTAATGACAGATTTGAGAAGCACATTTCTTCAATGTTGGCCGCATGGCATTCCTGTGCAGGTGACAATGGTAATTTTTCAAAACGACAAGGATATTTAAACACATGATTATTTGTTTGCTGTGCTCTATGGCCTCTGCTACAGACCTCATCGAAATGACACTTAGATATCTTAGGGTGTACATATCAAGTCTTCCCAAATGGTCTAGCGGATAGGAATCTGACTTGTCACGCAGTGCGTCCCGGGTTCGATTCCCGTCATGGCAAATGTTTTTTGTAGAAAAATAAAATGAGTCCCAACGTGTGCAACAGAACAGTTCGAAATCTCGTTACATTTGCATCGTCATGAACATGACTTATATCAGGCTAGCTCATTTTTTCTTTGTTCATTTTAAGTGTAGAAACAATATTTCGTTTGTGAACATTTTTTTCTGCCGTTTTGACAACAGGCTCATGACTAAAGAACACACGGCTGTCTGCTGATTGACGCTTGACTGTAGATTTTCGCTTTGTGTCAAAAGAACTTCCTAACGCACACTTTTTCAAAGTAGGTGAATTCATCAGATCTGTTTGAAACATTGCATTTTATCCATGCACGACGACTGCTTAGATACTCGCAGCACAGTTGCCCCATATAAATTGCCCATGAGCGCGGAGCTTGTCTTTGTCACTGTAGCAACTTTGCTCCATCAGCGGGAGAAGGCGGTTCGACGCCCCTGTAAGCACATGTTTCTCTAATTCCTTTGTTTCAGGCAAGCCACTGTGACGTCAGACGCCTTTACGCATACAGCTTTGCGATGCTTAGACAGTAATAACATAATTCATGTTTACATTTCTTTAATTTTCGACGCATTGTCGTTATTCGTGACGCATCAATGACCAATTGATTATATGGCAATGCAATGAAAAAAGCGTGTGGAAAACAGTGTTAATGACAGATTTGAGAAGCACATTTCTTCAATGTTGGCCGCATGGCATTCCTGTGCAGGTGACAATGGTAATTTTTCAAAACGACAAGGATATTTAAACACATGATTATTTGTTTGCTGTGCTCTATGGCCTCTGCTACAGACCTCATCGAAATGACACTTAGATATCTTAGGGTGTACATATCAAGTCTTCCCAAATGGTCTAGCGGATAGGAATCTGACTTGTCACGCAGTGCGTCCCGGGTTCGATTCCCGTCATGGCAAATGATTTTTGTAGAAAAATAAAATGAGTCCCAACGTGTGCAACAGAACAGTTCGAAATCTCGTTACATTTGCATCGTCATGAACATGACTTATATCAGGCTAGCTCATTTTTTCTTTGTTCATTTTAAGTGTAGAAACAATATTTCGTTTGTGACCTTTTTTTTCTGCCGTTTTGACAACAGGCTCATGACTAAAGAACACACGGCTGTCTGCTGATTGACGCTTGACTGTAGATTTTCGCTTTGTGTCAAAAGAACTTCCTAACGCACACTTTTTCAAAGTAGGTGAATTCATCAGATCTGTTTGAAACATTGCATTTTATCCATGCACGACGACTGCTTAGATACTCGCAGCACAGTTGCCCCATATACATTGCCCATGAGCGCGGAGCTTGTCTTTGTCACTGTAGCAACTTTGCTCCATCAGCGGGAGAAGGCGGTTCGACGCCCCTGTAAGCACATGTTTCTCTGATTCCTTTGTTTCAGGCAAGCCACTGTGACGTCAGACGCCTTTACGCATACAGCTTTGCGATGCTTAGACAGTAATAACATAATTCATGTTTACATTTCTTTAATTTTCGACGCATTGTCGTTATTCGTGACGCATCAATGACCAATTGATTATATGGCAATGCAATGAAAAAAGCGTGTGGAAAACAGTGTTAATGACAGATTTGAGAAGCACATTTCTTCAATGTTGGCCGCATGGCATTCCTGTGCAGGTGACAATGGTAATTTTTCAAAACGACAAGGATATTTAAACACATGATTATTTGTTTGCTGTGCTCTATGGCCTCTGCTACAGACCTCATCGAAATGACACTTAGATATCTTAGGGTGTACATATCAAGTCTTCCCAAATGGTCTAGCGGATAGGCATCTACCTTGTAACGCAGGGCGGCCCGGGTTCGATTCCCGTCATGGCAAATGTTTTTTGTAGAAAAATAAAATGAGTCCCAACGTGTGCAACAGAACAGTTCGAAATCTCGTTACATTTGCATTAGATTAGATTAGATTCAACTTTATTGTCATTGTGCAGAGTACAAGTACAGAGACAACGAAATGCAGTTAGCGTCTAACCAGAAGTGCAAAATAGCAGAAAGTGCAATGAACAGTATTTACAGGTAGTGCAATATATGATCAGTAGTAGTGCAGTGTAATATAGAATAATATAAGCAGTATAATATAGCAGTGCAGTATAGCAGTATGTGAGTAACAGTAGCATTATAGTAGAATAAATAGTTACAGTATGAGCAGTGTAGCAGCATATGAGCTGTATGGGTAATGCAGTCTAGCAGTATATATGTATTAACAGTAACATGAGGTAGATGCCGAATAAATATAAATATGGAATGCCGATATAAATATGATATAAGTCATGAACATGACTTATATCAGGCTAGCTCATTTTTTCTTTGTTCATTTTAAGTGTAGAAACAATATTTCGTTTGTGACCATTTTTTTCTGCCGTTTTGACAACAGGCTCATGACTAAAGAACACACGGCTGTCTGCTGATTGACGCTTGACTGTAGATTTTCGCTTTGTGTCAAAAGAACTTCCTAACGCACACTTTTTCAAAGTAGGTGAATTCATCAGATCTGTTTGAAACATTGCATTTTATCCATGCACGACGACTGCTTAGATACTCGCAGCACAGTTGCCCCATATAATTTGCCGATGAGCGCGGAGCTTGTCTTTGTCACTGTAGCAACTTTGCTCCATCAGCGGGAGAAGGCGCTTCGACGCCCCTGTAAGCACATGATTCTCTAATTCCTTTGTTTCAGGCAAGCCACTGTGACGTCAGACGCCTTTACGCATACAGCTTTGCGATGCTTAGACAGTAATAACATAATTCATGTTTACATTTCTTTAATTTTCGACGCATTGTCGTTATTCGTGACGCATCAATGACCAATTGATTATATGGCAATGCAATGAAAAAAGCGTGTGGAAAACAGTGTTAATGACAGATTTGAGAAGCACATTTCTTCAATGTTGGCCGCATGGCATTCCTGTGCAGGTGACAATGGTAATTTTTCAAAACGACAAGGATATTTAAACACATGATTATTTGTTTGCTGTGCTCTATGGCCTCTGCTACAGACCTCATCGAAATGACACTTAGATATCTTAGGGTGTACATATCAAGTCTTCCCAAATGGTCTAGCGGATAGGCATCTACATTGTAACGCAGGGCGGCCCGGGTTCGATTCCCGTCATGGCAAATGTTTTTTGTAGAAAAATAAAATGAGTCCCAACGTGTGCAACAGAACAGTTCGAAATCTCGTTACATTTGCATCGTCATGAACATGACTTATATCAGGCTAGCTCATTTTTTCTTTGTTCATTTTAAGTGTAGAAACAATATTTCGTTTGTGACCATTTTTTTCTGCCGTTTTGACAACAGGCTCATGACTAAAGAACACACGGCTGTCTGCTGATTGACGCTTGACTGTAGATTTTCGCTTTGTGTCAAAAGAACTTCCTAACGCACACTTTTTCAAAGTAGGTGAATTCATCAGATCTGTTTGAAACATTGCATTTTATCCATGCACGACGACTGCTTAGATACTCGCAGCACAGTTGACCCATATACATTGCCCATGAGCGCGGAGCTTGTCTTTGTCACTGTAGCAACTTTGCTCCATCAGCGGGAGAAGGCGCTTCGACGCCCCTGTAAGCACATGTTTCTCTGATTCCTTTGTTTCAGTCAAGCCACTGTGACGTCAGACGCTTTTACGCATACAGCTTTGCGATGCTTAGACAGTAATAACATAATTCATGTTTACATTTCTTTAATTTTCGACGCATTGTCGTTATTCGTGACGCATCAATGACCAATTGATTATATGGCAATGCAATGAAAAAAGCGTGTGGAAAACAGTGTTAATGACAGATTTGAGAAGCACATTTCTTCAATGTTGGCCGCATGGCATTCCTGTGCAGGTGACAATGGTAATTTTTCAAAACGACAAGGATATTTAAACACATGATTATTTGTTTGCTGTGCTCTATGGCCTCTGCTACAGACCTCATCGAAATGACACTTAGATATCTTAGGGTGTACATATCAAGTCTTCCCAAATGGTCTGGCGGATAGGCATCTACCTTGTAACGCAGGGGGCCCGGGTTCGATTCCCGTCATGGCAAATGTTTTTTGTAGAAAAATAAAATGAGTCCCAACGTGTGCAACAGAACAGTTCGAAATCTCGTTACATTTGCATCGTCATGAACATGACTTATATCAGGCTAGCTCATTTTTTCTTTGTTCATTTTAAGTGTAGAAACAATATTTTGTTTGTGAACATTTTTTTCTGCCGTTTTGACAACAGGCTCATGACTAAAGAACACACGGCTGTCTGCTGATTGACGCTTGACTGTAGATTTTCGCTTTGTGTCAAAAGAACTTCCTAACGCACACTTTTTCAAAGTAGGTGAATTCATCAGATCTGTTTGAAACATTGCATTTTATCCATGCACGACGACTGCTTAGATACTCGCAGCACAGTTGCCCCATATAATTTGCCGATGAGCGCGGAGCTTGTCTTTGTCACTGTAGCAACTTTGCTCCATCAGCGGGAGAAGGCGGTTCGACGCCCCTGTAAGCACATGTTTCTCTAATTCCTTTGTTTCAGGCAAGCCACTGTGACGTCAGACGCCTTTACGCATACATCTTTGCGATGCTTAGACAGTAATAACATAATTCATGTTTACATTTCTTTAATTTTCGACGCATTGTCGTTATTCGTGACGCATCAATGACCAATTGATTATATGGCAATGCAATGAAAAAAGCGTGTGGAAAACAGTGTTAATGACAGATTTGAGAAGCACATTTCTTCAATGTTGGCCGCATGGCTTTCCTGTGCAGGTGACAATGGTAATTTTTCAAAACGACAAGGATATTTAAACACATGATTATTTGTTTGCTGTGCTCTATGGCCTCTGCTACAGACCTCATCGAAATGACACTTAGATATCTTAGGGTGTACATATCAAGTCTTCCCAAATGGTCTAGCGGATAGGAATCTGCCTTGTCACGCAGGGCGGCCCGGGTTCGATTCCCGTGATGGCAAATGATTCTTGTAGAAAAATAAAATGAGTCCCAACGTGTGCAACAGAACAGTTCGAAATCTCGTTACATTTGCATCGTCATGAACATGACTTATATCAGGCTAGCTAATTTTTTCTTTGTTCATTTTAAGTGTAGAAACAATATTTCGTTTGTGAACATTTTTTTCTGCCGTTTTGACAACAGGCTCATTACAAAAGAACACACGGCTGTCTGCTGATTGACGCTTGACTGTAGATTTTCGCTTTGTGTCAAAAGAACTCCCTAACGCACACTTTTTCAAAGTAGGTGAATTCATCAGATCTGTTTGAAACATTGCATTTTATCCATGCACGACGACTGCTTAGATACTCGCAGCACAGTTGCCTCATATAAATTGCCCATGAGCGCGGAGCTTGTCTTTGTCACTGTAGCAACTTTGCTCCATCAGCGGGAGAAGGCGGTTCGACGCCCCTGTAAGCACATGTTTCTCTAATTCCTTTGTTTCAGGCAAGCCACTGTGACGTCAGACGCCTTTACGCATACAGCTTTGCGATGCTTAGACAGTAATAACATAAGTCATGTTTACATTTCTTTAATTTTCGACGCATTGTCGTTATTCGTGATGCATCAATGACCAATTGATTATATGGCAATGCAATGAAAAAAGCGTGTGGAAAACAGTGTTAATGACAGATTTGAGAAGCACATTTCTTCAATGTTGGCCGCATTGCATTCCTGTGCAGGTGACAATGGTAATTTTTCAAAACGACAAGGATATTTAAACACATGATTATTTGTTTGCTGTGCTCTATGGCCTCTGCTACAGACCTCATCGAAATGACACTTAGATATCTTAGGGTGTACATATCAAGTCTTCCCAAATGGTCTAGCGGATAGGAATCTGCCTTGTCACGCAGGGCGGCCTGGGTTCGATTCCCGTCATGGCAAATGTTTTTTGTAGAAAAATAAAATGAGTCCCAACGTGTGCAACAGAACAGTTCGAAATCTCGTTACATTTGCATC
The DNA here is from genome assembly GCF_951799395.1 of Argentina silus. Taxonomy (NCBI): domain Eukaryota; kingdom Metazoa; phylum Chordata; class Actinopteri; order Argentiniformes; family Argentinidae; genus Argentina; species Argentina silus. The sequence continues at coordinate 190,058 of NW_028152628.1, read as the reverse complement.
GTCATGAACATGACTTATATCAGGCTAGCTCATTTTTTCTTTGTTCATTTTAAGTGTAGAAACAATATTTCGTTTGTGAACATTTTTTTCTGCCGTTTTGACAACAGGCTCATTACTAAAGAACACACGGCTGTCTGCTGATTGACGCTTGACTGTAGATTTTCGCTTTGTGTCAAAAGAACTCCCTAACGCACACTTTTTCAAAGTAGGTGAATTCATCAGATCTGTTTGAAACATTGTATTTTATCCATGCACGACGACTACTTAGATACTCGCAGCACAGTTGCCTCATATAAATTGCCCATGAGCGCGGAGCTTGTCTTTGTCACTGTAGCAACTTTGCTCCATCAGCGGGAGAAGGCGGTTCGACGCCCCTGTAAGCACATGTTTCTCTAATTCCTTTGTTTCAGGCAAGCCACTGTGACGTCAGACGCCTTTACGCATACAGCTTTGCGATGCTTAGACAGTAATAACATAATTCATGTTTACATTTCTTTAATTTTCGACGCATTGTCGTTATTCGTGACGCATCAATGACCAATTGATTATATGGCAATGCAATGAAAAAAGCGTGTGGAAAACAGTGTTAATGACAGATTTGAGAAGCACATTTCTTCAATGTTGGCCGCATGGCATTCCTGTGCAGGTGACAATGGTAATTTTTCAAAACGACAAGGATATTTAAACACATGATTATTTGTTTGCTGTGCTCTATGGCCTCTGCTACAGACCTCATCGAAATGACACTTAGATATCTTAGGGTGTACATATCAAGTCTTCCCAAATGGTCTAGCGGATAGGAATCTGCCTTGTCACGCAGGGCGGCCTGGGTTCGATTCCCGTCATGGCAAATGTTTTTTGTAGAAAAATAAAATGAGTCCCAACGTGTGCAACAGAACAGTTCGAAATCTCGTTACATTTGCATCGTCATGAACATGACTTATATCAGGCTAGCTCATTTTTTCTTTGTTCATTTTAAGTGTAGAAACAATATTTCGTTTGTGAACATTTTTTTCTGCCGTTTTGACAACAGGCTCATTACTAAAGAACACACGGCTGTCTGCTGATTGACGCTTGACTGTAGATTTTCGCTTTGTGTCAAAAGAACTCCCTAACGCACACTTTTTCAAAGTAGGTGAATTCATCAGATCTGTTTGAAACATTGCATTTTATCCATGCACGACGACTACTTAGATACTCGCAGCACAGTTGCCTCATATAAATTGCCCATGAGCGCGGAGCTTGTCTTTGTCACTGTAGCAACTTTGCTCCATCAGCGGGAGAAGGCGCTTCGACGCCCCTGTAAGCACATGTTTCTCTGATTCCTTTGTTTCAGGCAAGCCACTGTAACGTCAGACGCCTTTACGCATACAGCTTTGCGATGCTTAGACAGTAATAACATAATTCATGTTTACATTTCTTTAATTTTCGACGCATTGTCGTTATTCGTGACGCATCAATGACCAATTGATTATATGGCAATGCAATGAAAAAAGCGTGTGGAAAACAGTGTTAATGACAGATTTGAGAAGCACATTTCTTCAATGTTGGCCGCATGGCATTCCTGTGCAGGTGACAATGGTAATTTTTCAAAACGACAAGGATATTTCAACACATGATTATTTGTTTGCTGTGCTCTATGGCCTCTGCTACAGACCTCATCGAAATGACACTTAGATATCTTAGGGTGTACATATCAAGTCTTCCCAAATGGTCTAGCGGATAGGCATCTACCTTGTAACGCAGGGCGCCCCGGGTTTGATTCCTGTCATGGCAAATGTTTTTTGTAGAAAAATAAAATGAGTCCCAACGTGTGCAACAGAACAGTTCGAAATCTCGTTACATTTGCATCGTCATGAACATGACTTATATCAGGCTAGCTAATTTTTTCTTTGTTCATTTTAAGTGTAGAAACAATATTTCGTTTGTGAACATTTTTTTCTGCCGTTTTGACAACAGGCTCATTACTAAAGAACACACGGCTGTCTGCTGATTGACGCTTGACTGTAGATTTTCGCTTTGTGTCAAAAGAACTCCCTAACGCACACTTTTTCAAAGTAGGTGAATTCATCAGATCTGTTTGAAACATTGCATTTTATCCATGCACGACGACTACTTAGATACTCGCAGCACAGTTGCCTCATATAAATTGCCCATGAGCGCGGAGCTTGTCTTTGTCACTGTAGCAACTTTGCTCCATCAGCGGGAGAAGGCGGTTCGACGCCCCTGTAAGCACATGTTTCTCTAATTCCTTTGTTTCAGGCAAGCCACTGTGACGTCAGACGCCTTTACGCATACAGCTTTGCGATGCTTAGACAGTAATAACATAATTCATGTTTACATTTCTTTAATTTTCGACGCATTGTCGTTATTCGTGACGCATCAATGACCAATTGATTATATGGCAATGCAATGAAAAAAGCGTGTGGAAAACAGTGTTAATGACAGATTTGAGAAGCACATTTCTTCAATGTTGGCCGCATGGCATTCCTGTGCAGGTGACAATGGTAATTTTTCAAAACGACAAGGATATTTAAACACATGATTATTTGTTTGCTGTGCTCTATGGCCTCTGCTACAGACCTCATCGAAATGACACTTAGATATCTTAGGGTGTACATATCAAGTTTTCCCAAATGGTTTAGCGGATAGGCATCTACCTTGTAACGCAGGGCGGCCCGGGTTCGATTCCCGTCATGGCAAGTGTTTTTTGTAGAAAAATAAAATGAGTCCCAACGTGTGCAACAGAACAGTTCGAAATCTCGTTACATTTGCATCGTCATGAACATGACTTATATCAGGCTAGCTAATTTTTTCTTTGTTCATTTTAAGTGTAGAAACAATATTTCGTTTGTGAACATTTTTTTCTGCCGTTTTGACAACAGGCTCATTACTAAAGAACACACGACTGTCTGCTGATTGACGCTTGACTGTAGATTTTCGCTTTGTGTCAAAAGAACTCCCTAACGCACACTTTTTCAAAGTAGGTGAATTCATCAGATCTGTTTGAAACATTGCATTTTATCCATGCACGACGACTACTTAGATACTCGCAGCACAGTTGCCTCATATAAATTGCCCATGAGCGCGGAGCTTGTCTTTGTCACTGTAGCAACTTTGCTCCATCAGCGGGAGAAGGCGCTTCGACGCCCCTGTAAGCACATGTTTCTCTAATTCCTTTGTTTCAGGCAAGCCACTGTGACGTCAGACGCCTTTACGCATACAGCTTTGCGATGCTTAGACAGTAATAACATAATTCATGTTTACATTTCTTTAATTTTCGACGCATAGTCGTTATTCGTGACGCATCAATGACCAATTGATTATATGGCAATGCAATGAAAAAAGCGTGTGGAAAACAGTGTTAATGACAGATTTGAGAAGCACATTTCTTCAATGTTGGCCGCAGGGCATTCCTGTGCAGGTGACAATGGTAATTTTTCAAAACGACAAGGATATTTAAACACATGATTATTTGTTTGCTGTGCTCTATGGCCTCTGCTACAGACCTCATCGAAATGACACTTAGATATCTTAGGGTGTACATATCAAGTCTTCCCAAATGGTCTAGCGGATAGGCATCTACCTTGTAACGCAGGGCGGCCCGGGTTCGATTCCCGTCATGGCAAATGTTTTTTGTAGAAAAATAAAATGAGTCCCAACGTGTGCAACAGAACAGTTCGAAATCTCGTTACATTAGCATCGTCATGAACATGACTTATATCAGGCTAGCTAATTTTTTCTTTGTTCATTTTAAGTGTAGAAACAATATTTCGTTTGTGAACATTTTTTTCTGCCGTTTTGACAACAGGCTCATGACTAAAGAACACACGGCTGTCTGCTGATTGACGCTTGACTGTAGATTTTCGCTTTGTGTCAAAAGAACTTCCTAACGCACACTTTTTCAAAGTAGGTGAATTCATCAGATCTGTTTGAAACATTGCATTTTATCCATGCACGACGACTGCTTAGATACTCGCAGCACAGTTGCCCCATATAAATTGCCCATGAGCGCGGAGCTTGTCTTTGTCACTGTAGCAACTTTGCTCCATCAGCGGGAGAATGCGGTTCGACGCCCCTGTAAGCACATGTTTCTATAATTCCTTTGTTTCAGGCAAGCCACTGTGACGTCAGACGCCTTTACGCATACAGCTTTGCGATGCTTAAACAGTAATAACATAATTCATGTTTACATTTCTTTAATTTTCGACGCATTGTCGTTATTCGTGACGCATCAATGACCAATTGATTATATGGCAATGCAATGAAAAAAGCGTGTGGAAAACAGTGTTAATGACAGATTTGAGAAGCACATTTCTTCAATGTTGGCCGCAGGGCATTCCTGTGCAGGTGACAATGGTAATTTTTCAAAACGACAAGGATATTTAAACACATGATTATTTGTTTGCTGTGCTCTATGGCCTCTGCTAACAGACCTCATCGAAATGACACTTAGATATCTTAGGGTGTACATATCAAGTCTTCCCAAATGGTCTAGCGGATAGGCATCTACCTTGTAACGCAGGGCGGCCCGGTTTCGATTCCCGTCAAGGCAAATGTTTTTTGTAGAAAAATAAAATGAGTCCCAACGTGTGCAACAGAACAGTTCGAAATCTCGTTACATTTGCATCGTCATGAACATGACTTATATCAGGCTAGCTAATTTTTTCTTTGTTCATTTTAAGTGTAGAAACAATATTTCGTTTGTGAACATTTTTTTCTGCCGTTTTGACAACAGGCTCATTACTAAAGAACACACGGCTGTCTGCTGATTGACGCTTGACTGTAGATTTTCGCTTTGTGTCAAAAGAACTTCCTAACGCACACTTTTTCAAAATAGGTGAATTCATCAGATCTGTTTGAAACATTGCATTTTATCCATGCACGACGACTGCTTAGATACTCGCAGCACAGTTGCCCCATATAAATTGCCCATGAGCGCGGAGCTTGTCTTTGTCACTGTAGCAACTTTGCTCCATCAGCGGGAGAAGGCGGTTCGACGCCCCTGTAAGCACATGTTTCTCTAATTCCTTTGTTTCAGGCAAGCCACTGTGACGTCAGACGCCTTTACGCATACAGCTTTGCGATGCTTAGACAGTAATAACATAATTCATGTTTACATTTCTTTAATTTTCGACGCATTGTCGTTATTCGTGACGCATCAATGACCAATTGATTATATGGCAATGCAATGAAAAAAGCGTGTGGAAAACAGTGTTAATGACAGATTTGAGAAGCACATTTCTTCAATGTTGGCCGCATGGCATTCCTGTGCAGGTGACAATGGTAATTTTTCAAAACGACAAGGATATTTCAACACATGATTATTTGTTTGCTGTGCTCTATGGCCTCTGCTACAGACCTCATCGAAATGACACTTAGATATCTTAGGGTGTACATATCAAGTCTTCCCAAATGGTCTAGCGGATAGGCATCTACCTTGTAACGCAGGGCGCCCCGGGTTTGATTCCTGTCATGGCAAATGTTTTTTGTAGAAAAATAAAATGAGTCCCAACGTGTGCAACAGAACAGTTCGAAATCTCGTTACATTTGCATCGTCATGAACATGACTTATATCAGGCTAGCTAATTTTTTCTTTGTTCATTTTAAGTGTAGAAACAATATTTCGTTTGTGAACATTTTTTTCTGCCGTTTTGACAACAGGCTCATTACTAAAGAACACACGGCTGTCTGCTGATTGACGCTTGACTGTAGATTTTCGCTTTGTGTCAAAAGAACTCCCTAACGCACACTTTTTCAAAGTAGGTGAATTCATCAGATCTGTTTGAAACATTGCATTTTATCCATGCACGACGACTACTTAGATACTCGCAGCACAGTTGCCTCATATAAATTGCCCATGAGCGCGGAGCTTGTCTTTGTCACTGTAGCAACTTTGCTCCATCAGCGGGAGAAGGCGGTTCGACGCCCCTGTAAGCACATGTTTCTCTAATTCCTTTGTTTCAGGCAAGCCACTGTGACGTCAGACGCCTTTACGCATACAGCTTTGCGATGCTTAGACAGTAATAACATAATTCATGTTTACATTTCTTTAATTTTCGACGCATTGTCGTTATTCGTGACGCATCAATGACCAATTGATTATATGGCAATGCAATGAAAAAAGCGTGTGGAAAACAGTGTTAATGACAGATTTGAGAAGCACATTTCTTCAATGTTGGCCGCATGGCATTCCTGTGCAGGTGACAATGGTAATTTTTCAAAACGACAAGGATATTTAAACACATGATTATTTGTTTGCTGTGCTCTATGGCCTCTGCTACAGACCTCATCGAAATGACACTTAGATATCTTAGGGTGTACATATCAAGTTTTCCCAAATGGTTTAGCGGATAGGCATCTACCTTGTAACGCAGGGCGGCCCGGGTTCGATTCCCGTCATGGCAAGTGTTTTTTGTAGAAAAATAAAATGAGTCCCAACGTGTGCAACAGAACAGTTCGAAATCTCGTTACATTTGCATCGTCATGAACATGACTTATATCAGGCTAGCTAATTTTTTCTTTGTTCATTTTAAGTGTAGAAACAATATTTCGTTTGTGAACATTTTTTTCTGCCGTTTTGACAACAGGCTCATTACTAAAGAACACACGACTGTCTGCTGATTGACGCTTGACTGTAGATTTTCGCTTTGTGTCAAAAGAACTCCCTAACGCACACTTTTTCAAAGTAGGTGAATTCATCAGATCTGTTTGAAACATTGCATTTTATCCATGCACGACGACTACTTAGATACTCGCAGCACAGTTGCCTCATATAAATTGCCCATGAGCGCGGAGCTTGTCTTTGTCACTGTAGCAACTTTGCTCCATCAGCGGGAGAAGGCGCTTCGACGCCCCTGTAAGCACATGTTTCTCTAATTCCTTTGTTTCAGGCAAGCCACTGTGACGTCAGACGCCTTTACGCATACAGCTTTGCGATGCTTAGACAGTAATAACATAATTCATGTTTACATTTCTTTAATTTTCGACGCATAGTCGTTATTCGTGACGCATCAATGACCAATTGATTATATGGCAATGCAATGAAAAAAGCGTGTGGAAAACAGTGTTAATGACAGATTTGAGAAGCACATTTCTTCAATGTTGGCCGCAGGGCATTCCTGTGCAGGTGACAATGGTAATTTTTCAAAACGACAAGGATATTTAAACACATGATTATTTGTTTGCTGTGCTCTATGGCCTCTGCTACAGACCTCATCGAAATGACACTTAGATATCTTAGGGTGTACATATCAAGTCTTCCCAAATGGTCTAGCGGATAGGCATCTACCTTGTAACGCAGGGCGGCCCGGGTTCGATTCCCGTCATGGCAAATGTTTTTTGTAGAAAAATAAAATGAGTCCCAACGTGTGCAACAGAACAGTTCGAAATCTCGTTACATTAGCATCGTCATGAACATGACTTATATCAGGCTAGCTAATTTTTTCTTTGTTCATTTTAAGTGTAGAAACAATATTTCGTTTGTGAACATTTTTTTCTGCCGTTTTGACAACAGGCTCATGACTAAAGAACACACGGCTGTCTGCTGATTGACGCTTGACTGTAGATTTTCGCTTTGTGTCAAAAGAACTTCCTAACGCACACTTTTTCAAAGTAGGTGAATTCATCAGATCTGTTTGAAACATTGCATTTTATCCATGCACGACGACTGCTTAGATACTCGCAGCACAGTTGCCCCATATAAATTGCCCATGAGCGCGGAGCTTGTCTTTGTCACTGTAGCAACTTTGCTCCATCAGCGGGAGAAGGCGGTTCGACGCCCCTGTAAGCACATGTTTCTATAATTCCTTTGTTTCAGGCAAGCCACTGTGACGTCAGACGCCTTTACGCATACAGCTTTGCGATGCTTAAACAGTAATAACATAATTCATGTTTACATTTCTTTAATTTTCGACGCATTGTCGTTATTCGTGACGCATCAATGACCAATTGATTATATGGCAATGCAATGAAAAAAGCGTGTGGAAAACAGTGTTAATGACAGATTTGAGAAGCACATTTCTTCAATGTTGGCCGCAGGGCATTCCTGTGCAGGTGACAATGGTAATTTTTCAAAACGACAAGGATATTTAAACACATGATTATTTGTTTGCTGTGCTCTATGGCCTCTGCTAACAGACCTCATCGAAATGACACTTAGATATCTTAGGGTGTACATATCAAGTCTTCCCAAATGGTCTAGCGGATAGGCATCTACCTTGTAACGCAGGGCGGCTCGGTTTCGATTCCCGTCAAGGCAAATGTTTTTTGTAGAAAAATAAAATGAGTCCCAACGTGTGCAACAGAACAGTTCGAAATCTCGTTACATTTGCATCGTCATGAACATGACTTATATCAGGCTAGCTAATTTTTTCTTTGTTCATTTTAAGTGTAGAAACAATATTTCGTTTGTGAACATTTTTTTCTGCCGTTTTGACAACAGGCTCATTACTAAAGAACACACGGCTGTCTGCTGATTGACGCTTGACTGTAGATTTTCGCTTTGTGTCAAAAGAACTTCCTAACGCACACTTTTTCAAAATAGGTGAATTCATCAGATCTGTTTGAAACATTGCATTTTATCCATGCACGACGACTGCTTAGATACTCGCAGCACAGTTGCCCCATATAAATTGCCCATGAGCGCGGAGCTTGTCTTTGTCACTGTAGCAACTTTGCTCCATCAGCGGGAGAAGGCGGTTCGACGCCCCTGTAAGCACATGTTTCTCTAATTCCTTTGTTTCAGGCAAGCCACTGTGACGTCAGACGCCTTTACGCATACAGCTTTGCGATGCTTAGACAGTAATAACATAATTCATGTTTACATTTCTTTAATTTTCGACGCATTGTCGTTATTCGTGACGCATCAATGACCAATTGATTATATGGCAATGCAATGAAAAAAGCGTGTGGAAAACAGTGTTAATGACAGATTTGAGAAGCACATTTCTTCAATGTTGGCCGCAGGGCATTCCTGTGCAGGTGACAATGGTAATTTTTCAAAACGACAAGGATATTTAAACACATGATTATTTGTTTGCTGTGCTCTATGGCCTCTGCTACAGACCTCATCGAAATGACACTTAGATATCTTAGGGTGTACATATCAAGTCTTCCCAAATGGTCTAGCGGATAGGCATCTACCTTGTAACGCAGGGCGGCCCGGTTCGATTCCCGTCATGGCAAATGTTTTTTGTAGAAAAATAAAATGAGTCCCAACGTGTGCAACAGAACAGTTCGAAATCTCGTTACATTTGCATCGTCATGAACATGACTTATATCAGGCTAACTAATTTTTTCTTTGTTCATTTTAAGTGTAGAAACAATATTTCGTTTGTGAACATTCTTTTCTGCCGTTTTGACAACAGGCTCATGACTAAAGAACACACGGCTGTCTGCTGATTGACGCTTGACTGTAGATTTTCGCTTTGTGTCAAAAGAACTCCCTAACGCACACTTTTTCAAAGTAGGTGTATTCATCAGATCTGTTTGAAACATTGCATTTTATCCATGCACGACGACTGCTTAGATACTCGCAGCACAGTTGCCCCATATAAATTGCCCATGAGCGCGGAGCTTGTCTTTGTCACTGTAGCAACTTTGCTCCATCAGCGGGAGAATGCGGTTCGACGCCCCTGTAAGCACATGTTTCTATAATTCCTTTGTTTCAGGCAAGCCACTGTGACGTCAGACGCCTTTACGCATACAGCTTTGCGATGCTTAAACAGTAATAACATAATTCATGTTTACATTTCTTTAATTTTCGACGCATTGTCGTTATTCGTGACGCATCAATGACCAATTGATTATATGGCAATGCAATGAAAAAAGCGTGTGGAAAACAGTGTTAATGACAGATTTGAGAAGCACATTTCTTCAATGTTGGCCGCAGGGCATTCCTGTGCAGGTGACAATGGTAATTTTTCAAAACGACAAGGATATTTAAACACATGATTATTTGTTTGCTGTGCTCTATGGCCTCTGCTAACAGACCTCATCGAAATGACACTTAGATATCTTTGGGTGTACATATCAAGTCTTCCCAAATGGTCTAGCGGATAGGCATCTACCTTGTAACGCAGGGCGGCCCGGTTTCGATTCCCGTCAAGGCAAATGTTTTTTGTAGAAAAATAAAATGAGTCCCAACGTGTGCAACAGAACAGTTCGAAATCTCGTTACATTTGCATCGTCATGAACATGACTTATATCAGGCTAGCTAATTTTTTCTTTGTTCATTTTAAGTGTAGAAACAATATTTCGTTTGTGAACATTTTTTTCTGCCGTTTTGACAACAGGCTCATTACTAAAGAACACACGGCTGTCTGCTGATTGACGCTTGACTGTAGATTTTCGCTTTGTGTCAAAAGAACTTCCTAACGCACACTTTTTCAAAATAGGTGAATTCATCAGATCTGTTTGAAACATTGCATTTTATCCATGCACGACGACTGCTTAGATACTCGCAGCACAGTTGCCCCATATAAATTGCCCATGAGCGCGGAGCTTGTCTTTGTCACTGTAGCAACTTTGCTCCATCAGCGGGAGAAGGCGGTTCGACGCCCCTGTAAGCACATGTTTCTCTAATTCCTTTGTTTCAGGCAAGCCACTGTGACGTCAGACGCCTTTACGCATACAGCTTTGCGATGCTTAGACAGTAATAACATAATTCATGTTTACATTTCTTTAATTTTCGACGCATTGTCGTTATTCGTGACGCATCAATGACCAATTGATTATATGGCAATGCAATGAAAAAAGCGTGTGGAAAACAGTGTTAATGACAGATTTGAGAAGCACATTTCTTCAATGTTGGCCGCAGGGCATTCCTGTGCAGGTGACAATGGTAATTTTTCAAAACGACAAGGATATTTAAACACATGATTATTTGTTTGCTGTGCTCTATGGCCTCTGCTACAGACCTCATCGAAATGACACTTAGATATCTTAGGGTGTACATATCAAGTCTTCCCAAATGGTCTAGCGGATAGGCATCTACCTTGTAACGCAGGGCGGCCCGGTTCGATTCCCGTCATGGCAAATGTTTTTTGTAGAAAAATAAAATGAGTCCCAACGTGTGCAACAGAACAGTTCGAAATCTCGTTACATTTGCATCGTCATGAACATGACTTATATCAGGCTAACTAATTTTTTCTTTGTTCATTTTAAGTGTAGAAACAATATTTCGTTTGTGAACATTCTTTTCTGCCGTTTTGACAACAGGCTCATGACTAAAGAACACACGGCTGTCTGCTGATTGACGCTTGACTGTAGATTTTCGCTTTGTGTCAAAAGAACTCCCTAACGCACACTTTTTCAAAGTAGGTGTATTCATCAGATCTGTTTGAAACATTGCATTTTATCCATGCACGACGACTACTTAGATACTCGCAGCACAGTTGCCTCATATAAATTGCCCATGAGCGCGGAGCTTGTCTTTGTCACTGCAGCAACTTTGCTCCATCAGCGGGAGAAGGCGGTTCGACGCCCCTGTAAGCACATGTTTCTCTAATTCCTTTGTTTCAGGCAAGCCACTGTGACGTCAGACGCCTTTACGCATTCAGCTTTGCGATGCTTAGACAGTAATAACATAATTCATGTTTACATTTCTTTAATTTTCGACGCATTGTCGTTATTCGTGACGCATCAATGACCAATTGATTATATGGCAATGCAATGAAAAAAGCGTGTGGAAAACAGTGTTAATGACAGATTTGAGAAGCACATTTCTTCAATGTTGGCCGCATGGCATTCCTGTGCAGGTGACAATGGTAATTTTTCAAAACGACAAGGATATTTCAACACATGATTATTTGTTTGCTGTGCTCTATGGCCTCTGCTACAGACCTCATCGAAATGACACTTAGATATCTTAGGGTGTACATATCAAGTCTTCCCAAATGGTCTAGCGGATAGGCATCTACCTTGTAACGCAGGGCGGCCCGGGTTCGATTCCCGTCATGGCAAATGTTTTTTGTAGAAAAATAAAATGAGTCCCAACGTGTGCAACAGAACAGTTCGAAATCTCGTTACATTTGCATCGTCATGAACATGACTTATATCAGGCTAACTAATTTTTTCTTTGTTCATTTTAAGTGTAGAAACAATATTTCGTTTGTGAACATTTTTTTCTACCGTTTTGACAACAGGCTCATTACTAAAGAACACACGGCTGTCTGCTGATTGACGCTTGACTGTAGATTTTCGCTTTGTGTCAAAAGAACTCCCTAACGCACACTTTTTCAAAGTAGGTGAATTCATCAGATCTGTTTGAAACATTGCATTTTATCCATGCACGACGACTACTTAGATACTCGCAGCACAGTTGCCTCATATAAATTGCCCATGAGCGCGGAGCTTGTCTTTGTCACTGTAGCAACTTTGCTCCATCAGCGGGAGAAGGCGGTTCGACGCCCCTGTAAGCACATGTTTCTCTAATTCCTTTGTTTCAGGCAAGCCACTGTGACGTCAGACGCCTTTACGCATACAGCTTTGCGATGCTTAGACAGTAATAACATAATTCATGTTTACATTTCTTTAATTTTCGACGCATTGTCGTTATTCGTGACGCATCAATGACCAATTGATTATATGGCAATGCAATGAAAAAAGCGTGTGGAAAACAGTGTTAATGACAGATTTGAGAAGCACATTTCTTCAATGTTGGCCGCATGGCATTCCTGTGCAGGTGACAATGGTAATTTTTCAAAACGACAAGGATATTTAAACACATGATTATTTGTTTGCTGTGCTCTATGGCCTCTGCTACAGACCTCATCGAAATGACACTTAGATATCTTAGGGTGTATATATCAAGTCTTCCCAAATGGTCTAGTGGATAGGAATCTGCCTTGTCACGCAGGGCGGCCTGGGTTCGATTCCCGTCATGGCAAATGATTTTTGTAGAAAAATAAAATGAGTCCCAACGTGTGCAACAGAACAGTTCGAAATCTCGTTACATTTGCATCGTCATGAACATGACTTATATCAGGCTAGCTAATTTTTTCTTTGTTCATTTTAAGTGTAGAAACAATATTTCGTTTGTGAACATTTTTTTCTGCCGTTTTGACAACAGGCTCATGACTAAAGAACACACGGCTGTCTGCTGATTGACGCTTGACTGTAGATTTTCGCTTTGTGTCAAAAGAACTTCCTAACGCACACTTTTTCAAAGTAGGTGAATTCATCAGATCTGTTTGAAACATTGCATTTTATCCATGCACGACGACTGCTTAGATACTCGCAGCACAGTTGCCCCATATAAATTGCCCATGAGCGCGGAGCTTGTCTTTGTCACTGTCGCAACTTTGCTCCATCAGCGGGAGAAGGCGCTTCGACGCCCCTGTAAGCACATGTTTCTCTGATTCCTTTGTTTCAGGCAAGCCACTGTGACGTCAGACGCCTTTACGCATACAGCTTTGCGATGCTTAGACAGTAATAACATAATTCATGTTTACATTTCTTTAATTTTCGACGCATTGTCGTTATTCGTGACGCATCAATGACCAATTGATTATATGGCAATGCAATGAAAAAAGCGTGTGGAAAACAGTGTTAATGACAGATTTGAGAAGCACATTTCTTCAATGTTGGCCGCATGGCATTCCTGTGCAGGTGACAATGGTAATTTTTCAAAACGACAAGGATATTTAAACACATGATTATTTGTTTGCTGTGCTCTATGGCCTCTGCTACAGACCTCATCGAAATGACACTTAGATATCTTAGGGTGTACATATCAAGTCTTCCCAAATGGTCTAGTGGATAGGAATCTGCCTTGTCACGCAGGGCGGCCTGGGTTCGATTCCCGTCATGGCAAATGATTTTTGTAGAAAAATAAAATGAGTCCCAACGTGTGCAACAGAACAGTTCGAAATCTCGTTACATTTGCATCGTCATGAACATGACTTATATCAGGCTAGCTAATTTTTTCTTTGTTCATTTTAAGTGTAGAAACAATATTTCGTTTGTGAACATTTTTTTCTGCCGTTTTGACAACAGGCTCATGACTAAAGAACACACGGCTGTCTGCTGATTGACGCTTGACTGTAGATTTTCGCTTTGTGTCAAAAGAACTTCCTAACGCACACTTTTTCAAAGTAGGTGAATTCATCAGATCTGTTTGAAACATTGCATTTTATCCATGCACGACGACTGCTTAGATACTCGCAGCACAGTTGCCCCATATAAATTGCCCATGAGCGCGGAGCTTGTCTTTGTCACTGTCGCAACTTTGCTCCATCAGCGGGAGAAGGCGCTTCGACGCCCCTGTAAGCACATGTTTCTCTGATTCCTTTGTTTCAGGCAAGCCACTGTGACGTCAGACGCCTTTACGCATACAGCTTTGCGATGCTTAGACAGTAATAACATAATTCATGTTTACATTTCTTTAATTTTCGACGCATTGTCGTTATTCGTGACGCATCAATGACCAATTGATTATATGGCAATGCAATGAAAAAAGCGTGTGGAAAACAGTGTTAATGACAGATTTGAGAAGCACATTTCTTCAATGTTGGCCGCATGGCATTCCTGTGCAGGTGACAATGGTAATTTTTCAAAACGACAAGGATATTTAAACACATGATTATTTGTTTGCTGTGCTCTATGGCCTCTGCTACAGACCTCATCGAAATGACACTTAGATATCTTAGGGTGTACATATCAAGTCTTCCCAAATGGTCTAGTGGATAGGAATCTGCCTTGTCACGCAGGGCGGCCTGGGTTCGATTCCCGTCATGGCAAATGATTTTTGTAGAAAAATAAAATGAGTCCCAACGTGTGCAACAGAACAGTTCGAAATCTCGTTACATTTGCATCGTCATTTACATGACTTATATCAGGCTAGCTAATTTTTTCTTTGTTCATTTTAAGTGTAGAAACAATATTTCGTTTGTGAACATTTTTTTCTGCCGTTTTGACAACAGGCTCATGACTAAAGAACACACGGCTGTCTGCTGATTGACGCTTGACTGTAGATTTTCGCTTTGTGTCAAAAGAACTTCCTAAAGCACACTTTTTCAAAGTAGGTGAATTCATCAGATCTGTTTGAAACATTGCATTTTATCCATGCACGACGACTGCTTAGATACTCGCAGCACAGTTGCCCCATATAAATTGCCCATGAGCGCGGAGCTTGTCTTTGTCACTGTCGCAACTTTGCTCCATCAGCGGGAGAAGGCGCTTCGACGCCCCTGTAAGCACATGTTTCTCTGATTCCTTTGTTTCAGGCAAGCCACTGTGACGTCAGACGCCTTTACGCATACAGCTTTGCGATGCTTAGACAGTAATAACATAATTCATGTTTACATTTCTTTAATTTTCGACGCATTGTCGTTATTCGTGACGCATCAATGACCAATTGATTATATGGCAATGCAATGAAAAAAGCGTGTGGAAAACAGTGTTAATGACAGATTTGAGAAGCACATTTCTTCAATGTTGGCCGCATGGCATTCCTGTGCAGGTGACAATGGTAATTTTTCAAAACGACAAGGATATTTAAACACATGATTATTTGTTTGCTGTGCTCTATGGCCTCTGCTACAGACCTCATCGAAATGACACTTAGATATCTTAGGGTGTACATATCAAGTCTTCCCAAATGGTCTAGCGGATAGGCATCTACCTTGTAACGCAGGGCAGCCCGGGTTCGATTCCCGTCATGGCAAATGTTTTTTGTAGAAAAATAAAATGAGTCCCAACGTGTGCAACAGAAGAGTTCGAAATCTCGTTACATTTGCATCGTCATGAACATGACTTATATCAGGCTAACTAATTTTTTCTTTGTTCATTTTAAGTGTAGAAACAATATTTCGTTTGTGAACATTTTTTTCTGCCGTTTTCACAACAGGCTCATGACTAAAGAACACACGGCTGTCTGCTGATTGACGCTTGACTGTAGATTTTCGCTTTGTGTCAAAAGAACTCCCTAACGCACACTTTTTCAAAGTAGGTGTATTCATCAGATCTGTTTGAAACATTGCATTTTATCCATGCACGACGACTACTTAGATACTCGCAGCACAGTTGCCTCATATAAATTGCCCATGAGCGCGGAGCTTGTCTTTGTCACTGTAGCAACTTTGCTCCATCAGCGGGAGAAGGCGGTTCGACGCCCCTGTAAGCACATGTTTCTCTAATTCCTTTGTTTCAGGCAAGCCACTGTGACGTCAGACGCCTTTACGCATACAGCTTTGCGATGCTTAGACAGTAATAACATAATTCATGTTTACATTTCTTTAATTTTCGACGCATTGTCGTTATTTGTGACGCATCAATGACCAATTGATTATATGGCAATGCAATGAAAAAAGCGTGTGGAAAACAGTGTTAATGACAGAGTTGAGAAGCACATTTCTTCAATGTTGGCCGCAGGGCATTCCTGTGCAGGTGACAACGGTAATTTTTCAAAATGACAAGGATATTTAAACACATGATTATTTGTTTGCTGTGCTCTATGGCCTCTGCTACAGACCTCATCGAAATGACACTTAGATATCTTAGGGTGTACATATCAAGTTTTCCCAAATGATCTTGCGGATAGGCATCTACCTTGTAACGCAGGGCGGCCCGGGTTCGATTCCCGTCATAGCAAATGTTTTTTGTAGAAAAATAAAATGAGTCCCAACGTGTGCAACAGAACAGTTCGAAATCTCGTTACATTTGCATCGTCATGAACATGACTTATATCAGGCTAGCTCATTTTTTCTTTGTTCATTTTAAGTGTAGAAACAATATTTCGTTTGTGAACATTTTTTTCTGCCGTTTTGACAACAGGCTCATGACGAAAGAACACACGGCTGTCTGCTGATTGACGCTTGACTGTAGATTTTCGCTTTGTGTTAAAAGAACTTCCTAACGCACACTTTTTCAAAGTAGGTGAATTCATCAGATCTGTTTGAAACATTGCATTTTATCCATGCACGACGACTGCTTAGATACTCGCAGCACAGTTGCCCCATATAAATTGCCCATGAGCGCGGAGCTTGTCTTTGTCACTGTAGCAACTTTGCTCCATCAGCGGGAGAAGGCGCTTCGATGCCCCTGTAAGCACATGTTTCTCTAATTCCTTTGTTTCAGGCAAGCCACTGTGACGTCAGACGCCTTTACGCATACAGCTTTGCGATGCTTAGACAGTAATAACATAATTCATGTTTACATTTCTTTAATTTTCGACGCATTGTCGTTATTCGTGACGCATCAATGACCAATTGATTATATGGCAATGCAATGAAAAAAGCGTGTGGAAAACAGTGTTAATGACAGATTTGAGAAGCACATTTCTTCAATGTTGGCCGCATGGCATTCCTGTGCAGGTGACAATGGTAATTTTTCAAAACGACAAGGATATTTAAACACATGATTATTTGTTTGCTGTGCTCTATGGCCTCTGCTACAGACCTCATCGAAATGACACTTAGATATCTTAGGGTGTACATATCAAGTCTTCCCAAATGGTCTAGCGGATATGAATCTGCCTTGTCACGCAGGGCGGCCCGGGTTCGATTCCCGTGATGGCAAATGATTTTTGTAGAAAAATAAAATGAGTCCCAACGTGTGCAACAGAACAGTTCGAAATCTCGTTACATTTGCATCGTCATGAACATGACTTATATCAGGCTAGCTAATTTTTTCTTTGTTCATTTTAAGTGTAGAAACAATATTTCGTTTGTGAACATTTTTTTCTGCCGTTTTGACAACAGGCTCATGACTAAAGAACACACGGCTGTCTGCTGATTGACGCTTGACTGTAGATTTTCGCTTTGTGTCAAAAGAACTCCCTAACGCACACTTTTTCAAAGTAGGTGAATTCATCAGATCTGTTTGAAACATTGCATTTTAGCCATGCACGACGACTACTTAGATACTCGCAGCACAGTTGCCTCATATAAATTGCCCATGAGCGCGGAGCTTGTCTTTGTCACTGTAGCAACTTTGCTCCATCAGCGGGAGAAGGCGGTTCGACGCCCCTGTAAGCACATGTTTCTCTAATTCCTTTGTTTCAGGCAAGCCACTGTGACGTCAGACGCCTTTACGCATACAGCTTTGCGATGCTTAGACAGTAATAACATAATTCATGTTTACATTTCTTTAATTTTCGACGCATTGTCGTTATTCGTGACGCATCAATGACCAATTGATTATATGGCAATGCAATGAAAAAAGCGTGTGGAAAACAGTGTTAATGACAGAGTTGAGAAGCACATTTCTTCAATGTTGGCCGCAGGGCATTCCTGTGCAGGTGACAACGGTAATTTTTCAAAATGACAAGGATATTTAAACACGTGATTATTTGTTTGCTGTGCTCTATGGCCTCTGCTACAGACCTCATCGAAATGACACTTAGATATCTTAGGGTGTACATATCAAGTTTTCCCAAATGATCTTGCGGATAGGCATCTACCTTGTAACGCAGGGCGGCCCGGGTTCGATTCCCGTCATAGCAAATGTTTTTTGTAGAAAAATAAAATGAGTCCCAACGTGTGCAACAGAACAGTTCGAAATCTCGTTACATTTGCATCGTCATGAACATGACTTATATCAGGCTAGCTCATTTTTTCTTTGTTCATTTTAAGTGTAGAAACAATATTTCGTTTGTGAACATTTTTTTCTGCCGTTTTGACAACAGGCTCATGACGAAAGAACACACGGCTGTCTGCTGATTGACGCTTGACTGTAGATTTTCGCTTTGTGTTAAAAGAACTTCCTAACGCACACTTTTTCAAAGTAGGTGAATTCATCAGATCTGTTTGAAACATTGCATTTTATCCATGCACGACGACTGCTTAGATACTCGCAGCACAGTTGCCCCATATAAATTGCCCATGAGCGCGGAGCTTGTCTTTGTCACTGTAGCAACTTTGCTCCATCAGCGGGAGAAGGCGCTTCGACGCCCCTGTAAGCACATGTTTCTCTAATTCCTTTGTTTCAGGCAAGCCACTGTGACGTCAGACGCCTTTACGCATACAGCTTTGCGATGCTTAGACAGTAATAACATAATTCATGTTTACATTTCTTTAATTTTCGACGCATTGTCGTTATTCGTGACGCATCAATGACCAATTGATTATATGGCAATGCAATGAAAAAAGCGTGTGGAAAACAGTGTTAATGACAGATTTGAGAAGCACATTTCTTCAATGTTGGCCGCATGGCATTCCTGTGCAGGTGACAATGGTAATTTTTCAAAACGACAAGGATATTTAAACACATGATTATTTGTTTGCTGTGCTCTATGGCCTCTGCTACAGACCTCATCGAAATGACACTTAGATATCTTAGGGTGTACATATCAAGTCTTCCCAAATGGTCTAGCGGATATGAATCTGCCTTGTCACGCAGGGCGGCCCGGGTTCGATTCCCGTGATGGCAAATGATTTTTGTAGAAAAATAAAATGAGTCCCAACGTGTGCAACAGAACAGTTCGAAATCTCGTTACATTTGCATCGTCATGAACATGACTTATATCAGGCTAGCTAATTTTTTCTTTGTTCATTTTAAGTGTAGAAACAATATTTCGTTTGTGAACATTTTTTTCTGCCGTTTTGACAACAGGCTCATGACTAAAGAACACACGGCTGTCTGCTGATTGACGCTTGACTGTAGATTTTCGCTTTGTGTCAAAAGAACTCCCTAACGCACACTTTTTCAAAGTAGGTGAATTCATCAGATCTGTTTGAAACATTGCATTTTAGCCATGCACGACGACTACTTAGATACTCGCAGCACAGTTGCCTCATATAAATTGCCCATGAGCGCGGAGCTTGTCTTTGTCACTGTAGCAACTTTGCTCCATCAGCGGGAGAAGGCGGTTCGACGCCCCTGTAAGCACATGTTTCTCTAATTCCTTTGTTTCAGGCAAGCCACTGTGACGTCAGACGCCTTTACGCATACAGCTTTGCGATGCTTAGACAGTAATAACATAATTCATGTTTACATTTCTTTAATTTTCGACGCATTGTCGTTATTCGTGACGCATCAATGACCAATTGATTATATGGCAATGCAATGAAAAAAGCGTGTGGAAAACAGTGTTAATGACAGATTTGAGAAGCACATTTCTTCAATGTTGGCCGCAGGGCATTCCTGTGCAGGTGACAACGGTAATTTTTCAAAATGACAAGGATATTTAAACACATGATTATTTGTTTGCTGTGCTCTATGGCCTCTGCTACAGACCTCATCGAAATGACACTTAGATATCTTAGGGTGTACATATCAAGTTTTCCCAAATGATCTTGCGGATAGGCATCTACCTTGTAACGCAGGGCGGCCCGGGTTCGATTCCCGTCATAGCAAATGTTTTTTGTAGAAAAATAAAATGAGTCCCAACGTGTGCAACAGAACAGTTCGAAATCTCGTTACATTTGCATCGTCATGAACATGACTTATATCAGGCTAGCTCATTTTTTCTTTGTTCATTTTAAGTGTAGAAACAATATTTCGTTTGTGAACATTTTTTTCTGCCGTTTTGACAACAGGCTCATGACTAAAGAACACACGGCTGTCTGCTGATTGACGCTTGACTGTAGATTTTCGCTTTGTGTCAAAAGAACTCCCTAACGCACACTTTTTCAAAGTAGGTAAATTCATCAGATCTGTTTGAAACATTGCATTTTATCCATGCACGACGACTACTTAGATACTCGCAGCACAGTTGCCTCATATAAATTGCCCATGAGCGCGGAGCTTGTCTTTGTCACTGCAGCAACTTTGCTCCATCAGCGGGAGAAGGCGCTTCGACGCCCCTGTAAGCACATGTTTCTCTGATTCCTTTGTTTCAGGCAAGCCACTGTGACGTCAGACGCCTTTACGCATACAGCTTTGCGATGCTTAGACAGTAATAACATAATTCATGTTTACATTTCTTTAATTTTCGACGCATTGTCGTTATTCGTGACGCATCAATGACCAATTGATTATATGGCAATGCAATGAAAAAAGCGTGTGGAAAACAGTGTTAATGACAGATTTGAGAAGCACATTTCTTCAATGTTGGCCGCATGGCATTCCTGTGCAGGTGACAATGGTAATTTTTCAAAACGACAAGGATATTTCAACACATGATTATTTGTTTGCTGTGCTCTATGGCCTCTGCTACAGACCTCATCGAAATGACACTTAGATATCTTAGGGTGTACCTATCAAGTCTTCCCAAATGGTCTAGCGGATAGGCATCTACCTTGTAATGCAGGGCGGCCTGGGTTCGATTCCCGTCATGGCAAATGTTTTTTGTAGAAAAATAAAATGAGTCCCAACGTGTGCAACAGAACAGTTCGAAATCTCGTTACATTTGCATCGTCATGAACATGACTTATATCAGGCTAGCTAATTTTTTCTTTGTTCATTTTAAGTGTAGAAACAATATTTCGTTTGTGACCATTTTTTTCTGCCGTTTTGACAACAGGCTCATTACTAAAGAACACACGGCTGTCTGCTGATTGACGCTTGACTGTAGATTTTCGCTTTGTGTCAAAAGAACTCCCTAACGCACACTTTTTCAAAGTAGGTGAATTCATCAGATCTGTTTGAAACATTGCATTTTATCCATGCACGACGACTACTTAGATACTCGCAGCACAGTTGCCTCATATAAATTGCCCATGAGCGCGGAGCTTGTCTTTGTCACTGTAGCAACTTTGCTCCATCAGCGGGAGAAGGCGGTTCGACGCCCCTGTAAGCACATGTTTCTCTAATTCCTTTGTTTCAGGCAAGCCACTGTGACGTCAGACGCCTTTACGCATACAGCTTTGCGATGCTTAGACAGTAATAACATAATTCATGTTTACATTTCTTTAATTTTCGACGCATTGTCGTTATTCGTGACGCATCAATGACCAATTGATTATATGGCAATGCAATGAAAAAAGCGTGTGGAAAACAGTGTTAATGACAGATTTGAGAAGCACATTTCTTCAATGTTGGCCGCATGGCATTCCTGTGCAGGTGACAATGGTAATTTTTCAAAACGACAAGGATATTTAAACACATGATTATTTGTTTGCTGTGCTCTATGGCCTCTGCTACAGACCTCATCGAAATGACACTTAGATATCTTAGGGTGTACATATCAAGTTTTCCCAAATGGTCTTGCGGATAGGCATCTACCTTGTAACGCAGGGCGGCCGGGGTTCGATTCCCGTCATGGCAAATGTTTTTTGTAGAAAAATAAAATGAGTCCCAACGTGTGCAACAGAACAGTTCGAAATCTCGTTACATTTGCATCGTCATGAACATGACTTATATCAGGCTAGCTCATTTTTTCTTTGTTCATTTTAAGTGTAGAAACAATATTTCGTTTGTGAACATTTTTTTCTGCCGTTTTGACAACAGGCTCATGACTAAAGAACACACGGCTGTCTGCTGATTGACGCTTGACTGTAGATTTTCGCTTTGTGTCAAAAGAACTTCCTAACGCACACTTTTTCAAAGTAGGTGAATTCATCAGATCTGTTTGAAACATTGCATTTTATCCATGCACGACGACTGCTTAGATACTCGCAGCACAGTTGCCCCATATAAATTGCCCATGAGCGCGGAGCTTGTCTTTGTCACTGTAGCAACTTTGCTCCATCAGCGGGAGAAGGCGCTTCGACGCCCCTGTAAGCACATGTTTCTCTGATTCCTTTGTTTCAGGCAAGCCACTGTGACGTCAGACGCCTTTACGCATACAGCTTTGCGATGCTTAGACAGTAATAACATAATTCATGTTTACATTTCTTTAATTTTCGACGCATTGTCGTTATTCGTGACGCATCAATGACCAATTGATTATATGGCAATGCAATGAAAAAAGCGTGTGGAAAACAGTGTTAATGACAGATTTGAGAAGCACATTTCTTCAATGTTGGCCGCATGGCATTCCTGTGCAGGTGACAATGGTAATTTTTCAAAACGACAAGGATATTTAAACACATGATTATTTGTTTGCTGTGCTCTATGGCCTCTGCTACAGACCTCATCGAAATGACACTTAGATATCTTAGGGTGTACATATCAAGTCTTCCCAAATGGTCTAGTGGATAGGAATCTGCCTTGTCACGCAGGGCGGCCTGGGTTCGATTCCCGTCATGGCAAATGATTTTTGTAGAAAAATAAAATGAGTCCCAACGTGTGCAACAGAACAGTTCGAAATCTCGTTACATTTGCATCGTCATGAACATGACTTATATCAGGCTAGCTAATTTTTTCTTTGTTCATTTTAAGTGTAGAAACAATATTTTGTTTGTGAAAAAAATTTTCTGCCGTTTTGACAACAGGCTCATGACTAAAGAACACACAGCTATCTGCTGATTGACGCTTGACTGTAGATTTTCGCTTTGTGTCAAAAGAACTTCCTAACGCACACTTTTTCAAAGTAGGTGAATTCATCAGATCTGTTTGAAACATTGCATTTTATCCATGCACGACGACTGCTTAGATACTCGCAGCACAGTTGCCCCATTTAAATTGCCCATGAGCGCGGAGCTTGTCTTTGTCACTGTCGCAACTTTGCTCCATCAGCGGGAGAAGGCGCTTCGACGCCCCTGTAAGCACATGTTTCTCTGATTCCTTTGTTTCAGGCAAGCCACTGTGACGTCAGACGCCTTTATGCATACAGCTTTGCGATGCTTAGACAGTAATAACATAATTCATGTTTACATTTCTTTAATTTTCGACGCATTGTCGTTATTCGTGACGCATCAATGACCAATTGATTATATGGCAATGCAATGAAAAAAGCGTGTGGAAAACAGTGTTAATGACAGATTTGAGAAGCACATTTCTTCAATGTTGGCCGCATGGCATTCCTGTGCAGGTGACAATGGTAATTTTTCAAAACGACAAGGATATTTCAACACATAATTATTTGTTTGCTGTGCTCTATGGCCTCTGCTACAGACCTCATCGAAATGACACTTAGATATCTTAGGGTGTACATATCAAGTCTTCCCAAATGGTCTAGCGGATAGGCATCTACCTTGTAATGCAGGGCGGCCTGGGTTCGATTCCCGTCATGGCAAATGTTTTTTGTAGAAAAATAAAATGAGTCCCAACGTGTGCAACAGAACAGTTCGAAATCTCGTTACATTTGCATCGTCATGAACATGACTTATATCAGGCTAGCTAATTTTTTCTTTGTTCATTTTAAGTGTAGAAACAATATTTCGTTTGTGACCATTTTTTTCTGCCGTTTTGACAACAGGCTCATTACTAAAGAACACACGGCTGTCTGCTGATTGACGCTTGACTGTAGATTTTCGCTTTGTGTCAAAAGAACTCCCTAACGCACACTTTTTCAAAGTAGGTGAATTCATCAGATCTGTTTGAAACATTGCATTTTATCCATGCACGACGACTACTTAGATACTCGCAGCACAGTTGCCTCATATAAATTGCCCATGAGCGCGGAGCTTGTCTTTGTCACTGTAGCAACTTTGCTCCATCAGCGGGAGAAGGCGGTTCGACGCCCCTGTAAGCACATGTTTCTCTAATTCCTTTGTTTCAGGCAAGCCACTGTGACGTCAGACGCCTTTACGCATACAGCTTTGCGATGCTTAGACAGTAATAACATAATTCATGTTTACATTTCTTTAATTTTCGACGCATTGTCGTTATTCGTGACGCATCAATGACCAATTGATTATATGGCAATGCAATGAAAAAAGCGTGTGGAAAACAGTGTTAATGACAGATTTGAGAAGCACATTTCTTCAATGTTGGCCGCATGGCATTCCTGTGCAGGTGACAATGGTAATTTTTCAAAACGACAAGGATATTTAAACACATGATTATTTGTTTGCTGTGCTCTATGGCCTCTGCTACAGACCTCATCGAAATGACACTTAGATATCTTAGGGTGTACATATCAAGTCTTCCCAAATGGTCTAGTGGATAGGAATCTGCCTTGTCACGCAGGGCGGCCTGGGTTCGATTCCCGTCATGGCAAATGATTTTTGTAGAAAAATAAAATGAGTCCCAACGTGTGCAACAGAACAGTTCGAAATCTCGTTACATTTGCATCGTCATGAACATGACTTATATCAGGCTAGCTCATTTTTTCTTTGTTCATTTTAAGTGTAGAAACAATATTTCGTTTGTGAAAAAAATTTTCTGCCGTTTTGACAACAGGCTCATGACTAAAGAACACACGGCTGTCTGCTGATTGACGCTTGACTGTAGATTTTCGCTTTGTGTCAAAAGAACTCCCTAACGCACACTTTTTCAAAGTAGGTGAATTCATCAGATCTGTTTGAAACATTGCATTTTATCCATGCACGACGACTACTGATATACTCGCAGCACAGTTGCCTCATATAAATTGCCCATGAGCGCGGAGCTTGTCTTTGTCACTGTAGCAACTTTGCTCCATCAGCGGGAGAAGGCGGTTCGACGCCCCTGTAAGCACATGTTTCTCTAATTCCTTTGTTTCAGGCAAGCCACTGTGACGTCAGACGCCTTTACGCATACAGCTTTGCGATGCTTAGACAGTAATAACATAATTCATGTTTACATTTCTTTAATTTTCGACGCATTGTCGTTATTCGTGACGCATCAATGACCAATTGATTATATGGCAATGCAATGAAAAAAGCGTGTGGAAAACAGTGTTAATGACAGATTTGAGAAGCACATTTCTTCAATGTTGGCCGCATGGCATTCCTGTGCAGGTGACAATGGTAATTTTTCAAAACGACAAGGATATTTAAACACATGATTATTTGTTTGCTGTGCTCTATGGCCTCTGCTACAGACCTCATCGAAATGACACTTAGATATCTTAGGGTGTACATATCAAGTCTTCCCAAATGGTCTAGCGGATAGGAATCTGCCTTGTCACGCAGGGCGGCCCGGGTTCGATTCCCGTCATGGCAAATGATTTTTGTAGAAAAATAAAATGAGTCCCAACGTGTGCAACAGAACAGTTCGAAATCTCGTTACATTTGCATCGTCATGAACATGACTTATATCAGGCTAGCTAATTTTTTCTTTGTTCATTTTAAGTGTAGAAACAATATTTCGTTTGTGACCATTTTTTTCTGCCGTTTTGACAACAGGCTCATTACTAAAGAACACACGGCTGTCTGCTGATTGACGCTTGACTGTAGATTTTCGCTTTGTGTCAAAAGAACTCCCTAACGCACACTTTTTCAAAGTAGGTGAATTCATCAGATCTGTTTGAAACATTGCATTTTATCCATGCACGACGACTACTGATATACTCGCAGCACAGTTGCCTCATATAAATTGCCCATGAGCGCGGAGCTTGTCTTTGTCACTGTAGCAACTTTGCTCCATCAGCGGGAGAAGGCGGTTCGACGCCCCTGTAAGCACATGTTTCTCTAATTCCTTTGTTTCAGGCAAGCCACTGTGACGTCAGACGACTTTACGCATTCAGCTTTGCGATGCTTAGACAGTAATAACATAATTCATGTTTACATTTCTTTAATTTTCGACGCATTGTCGTTATTCGTGACGCATCAATGACCAATTGATTATATGGCAATGCAATGAAAAAAGCGTGTGGAAAACAGTGTTAATGACAGATTTGAGAAGCACATTTCTTCAATGTTGGCCGCATGGCATTCCTGTGCAGGTGACAATGGTAATTTTTCAAAACGACAAGGATATTTAAACACATGATTATTTGTTTGCTGTGCTCTATGGCCTCTGCTACAGACCTCATCGAAATGACACTTAGATATCTTAGGGTGTACATATCAAGTCTTCCCAAATGGTCTAGCGGATAGGAATCTGCCTTGTAACGCAGGGCGGCCCGGGTTCGATTCCCGTCATGGCAAATGATTTTTGTAGAAAAATAAAATGAGTCCCAACGTGTGCAACAGAACAGTTCGAAATCTCGTTACATTTGCATCGTCATGAACATGACTTATATCAGGCTAGCTAATTTTTTCTTTGTTCATTTTAAGTGTAGAAACAATATTTCGTTTGTGACCATTTTTTTCTGCCGTTTTGACAACAGGCTCATTACTAAAGAACACACGGCTGTCTGCTGATTGACGCTTGACTGTAGATTTTCGCTTTGTGTCAAAAGAACTCCCTAACGCACACTTTTTCAAAGTAGGTGAATTCATCAGATCTGTTTGAAACATTGCATTTTATCCATGCACGACGACTACTGATATACTCGCAGCACAGTTGCCTCATATAAATTGCCCATGAGCGCGGAGCTTGTCTTTGTCACTGTAGCAACTTTGCTCCATCAGCGGGAGAAGGCGGTTCGACGCCCCTGTAAGCACATGTTTCTCTAATTCCTTTGTTTCAGGCAAGCCACTGTGACGTCAGACGACTTTACGCATTCAGCTTTGCGATGCTTAGACAGTAATAACATAATTCATGTTTACATTTCTTTAATTTTCGACGCATTGTCGTTATTCGTGACACATCAATGACCAATTGATTATATGGCAATGCAATGAAAAAAGCGTGTGG
The DNA here is from genome assembly GCF_951799395.1 of Argentina silus. Taxonomy (NCBI): domain Eukaryota; kingdom Metazoa; phylum Chordata; class Actinopteri; order Argentiniformes; family Argentinidae; genus Argentina; species Argentina silus. The sequence goes on along the minus strand of NW_028152628.1, from coordinate 162,626 downwards.
AAAACAGTGTTAATGACAGATTTGAGAAGCACATTTCTTCAATGTTGGCCGCATGGCATTCCTGTGCAGGTGACAATGGTAATTTTTCAAAACGACAAGGATATTTAAACACATGATTATTTGTTTGCTGTGCTCTATGGCCTCTGCTACAGACCTCATCGAAATGACACTTAGATATCTTAGGGTGTACATATCAAGTCTTCCCAAATGGTCTAGCGGATAGGAATCTGCCTTGTAACGCAGGGCGGCCCGGGTTCGATTCCCGTCATGGCAAAGGATTTTTGTAGAAAAATAAAATGAGTCCCAACCGTGTGCAACAGAACAGTTCGAAATCTCGTTAAATTTGCATCGTCATGAACATGACTTATATCAGGCTAGCTAATTTTTTCTTTGTTCATTTTAAGTGTAGAAACAATATTTCGTTTGTGAACATTTTTTTCTGCCGTTTTGACAACAGGCTCATTACTAAAGAACACACGGCTGTCTGCTGATTGACGCTTGACTGTAGATTTTCGCTTTGTGTCAAAAGAACTCCCTAACGCACACTTTTTCAAAGTAGGTGAATTCATCAGATCTGTTTGAAACATTGCATTTTATCCATGCACGACGACTACTTAGATACTCGCAGCACAGTTGCCTCATATAAATTGCCCATGAGCGCGGAGCTTGTCTTTGTCACTGTAGCAACTTTGCTCCATCAGCGGGAGAAGGCGGTTCGACGCCCCTGTAAGCACATGTTTCTCTAATTCCTTTGTTTCAGGCAAGCCACTGTGACGTCAGACGCCTTTACGCATACAGCTTTGCGATGCTTAGACAGTAATAACATAATTCATGTTTACATTTCTTTAATTTTCGACGCATTGTCGTTATTCGTGACGCATCAATGACCAATTGATTATATGGCAATGCAATGAAAAAAGCGTGTGGAAAACAGTGTTAATGACAGATTTGAGAAGCACATTTCTTCAATGTTGGCCGCATGGCATTCCTGTGCAGGTGACAATGGTAATTTTTCAAAACGACAAGGATATTTAAACACATGATTATTTGTTTGCTGTGCTCTATGGCCTCTGCTATAGACCTCATCGAAATGACACTTAGATATCTTAGGGTGTACATATCAAGTCTTCCCAAATGGTCTAGCGGATAGGAATCTGCCTTGTAACGCAGGGCGGCCCGGGTTCGATTCCCGTCATGGCAAAGGATTTTTGTAGAAAAATAAAATGAGTCCCAACGTGTGCAACAGAACAGTTCGAAATCTCGTTACATTTGCATCGTCATGAACATGACTTATATCAGGCTAGCTCATTTTTTCTTTGTTCATTTTAAGTGTAGAAACAATATTTCGTTTGTGAACATTTTTTTCTGCCGTTTTGACAACAGGCTCATTACTAAAGAACACACGGCTGTCTGCTGATTGACGCTTGACTGTAGATTTTCGCTTTGTGTCAAAAGAACTCCCTAACGCACACTTTTTCAAAGTAGGTGAATTCATCAGATCTGTTTGAAACATTGCATTTTATCCATGCACGACGACTACTTAGATACTCGCAGCACAGTTGCCTCATATAAATTGCCCATGAGCGCGGAGTTTGTCTTTGTCACTGTAGCAACTTTGCTCCATCAGCGGGAGAAGGCGGTTCGACGCCCCTGTAAGCACATGTTTCTCTAATTCCTTTGTTTCAGGCAAGCCAATGTGACGTCAGACGCCTTTACGCATACAGCTTTGCGATGCTTAGACAGTAATAACATAATTCATGTTTACATTTCTTTAATTTTCGACGCATTGTCGTTATTCGTGACGCATCAATGACCAATTGATTATATGGCAATGCAATGAAAAAAGCGTGTTGAAAACAGTGTTAATGACAGATTTGAGAAGCACATTTCTTCAATGTTGGCCGCATGGCATTCCTGTGCAGGTGACAATGGTAATTTTTCAAAACGACAAGGATATTTAAACACATGATTATTTGTTTGCTGTGCTCTATGGCCTCTGCTATAGACCTCATCGAAATGACACTTAGATATCTTAGGGTGTACATATCAAGTCTTCCCAAATGGTCTAGCGGATAGGAATCTGCCTTGTAACGCATGGCGGCCCGGGTTCGATTCCCGTCATGGCAAAGGATTTTTGTAGAAAAATAAAATGAGTCCCAACGTGTGCAACAGAACAGTTCGAAATCTCGTTACATTTGCATCGTCATGAACATGACTTATATCAGGATAGCTCATTTTTTCTTTGTTCATTTTAAGTGTAGAAACAATATTTCGTTTGTGAACATTTTTTTCTGCCGTTTTGACAACAGGCTCATGACTAAAGAACACACGGCTGTTTGCTGATTGACGCTTGACTGTAGATTTTCGCTTTGTGTCAAAAGAACTCCCTAACGCACACTTTTTCAAAGTAGGTGAATTCATCAGATCTGTTTGAAACATTGCATTTTATCCATGCACGACGACTACTTAGATACTCGCAGCACAGTTGCCTCATATAAATTGCCCATGAGCGCGGAGCTTGTCTTTGTCACTGTAGCAACTTTGCTCCATCAGCGGGAGAAGGCGGTTCGACGCCCCTGTAAGCACATGTTTCTCTAATTCCTTTGTTTCAGGCAAGCCACTGTGACGTCAGACGCCTTTACGCATACAGCTTTGCGATGCTTAGACAGTAATAACATAATTCATGTTTACATTTCTTTAATTTTCGACGCATTGTCGTTATTCGTGACGCATCAATGACCAATTGATTATATGGCAATGCAATGAAAAAAGCGTGTGGAAAACAGTGTTAATGACAGATTTGAGAAGCACATTTCTTCAATGTTGGCCGCATGGCATTCCTGTGCAGGTGACAATGGTAATTTTTCAAAACGACAAGGATATTTAAACACATGATTATTTGTTTGCTGTGCTCTATGGCCTCTGCTACAGACCTCATCGAAATGACACTTAGATATCTTAGGGTGTACATATCAAGTCTTCCCAAATGGTCTAGCGGATAGGAATCTGCCTTGTAACACAGGGCGGCCCGGGTTCGATTCCCGTCATGGCAAAGGATTTTTGTAGAAAAATAAAATGAGTCCCAACGTGTGCAACAGAACAGTTCGAAATCTCGTTACATTTGCATCGTCATGAACATGACTTATATCAGGCTAGCTCATTTTTTTTTTGTTCATTTTAAGTGTAGAAACAATATTTCGTTTGTGACCATTTTTTTCTGCCGTTTTGACAACAGGCTCATGACTAAAGAACACACGGCTGTCTGCTGATTGACGATTGACTGTAGATTTTCGCTTTGTGTCAAAAGAACTTCCTAACGCACACTTTTTCAAAGTAGGTGAATTCATCAGATCTGTTTGAAACATTGCATTTTATCCATGCACGACGACTGCTTAGATACTCGCAGCACAGTTGCCCCATATAAATTGCCCATGAGCGCGGAGCTTGTCTTTGTCACTGTAGCAACTTTGCTCCATCAGCGGGAGAAGGCGCTTCGACGCCCCTGTAAGCACATGTTTCTCTAATTCCTTTGTTTCAGGCAAGCCACTGTGACGTCAGATGCCTTTACGCATACAGCTTTGCGATGCTTAGACAGTAATAACATAATTCATGTTTACATTTCTTTAATTTTCGACGCATTGTCGTTATTCGTGACGCATCAATGACCAATTGATTATATGGCAATGCAATGAAAAAAGCGTGTGGAAAACAGTGTTAATGACAGATTTGAGAAGCACATTTCTTCAATGTTGGCCGCAGGGCATTCCTGTGCAGGTGACAATGGTAATTTTTCAAAACGACAAGGATATTTAAACACATGATTATTTGTTTGCTGTGCTCTATGGCCTCTGCTACAGACCTCATCGAAATGACACTTAGATATCTTAGGGTGTACATATCAAGTCTTCCCAAATGGTCTAGCGGATAGGAATCTGCCTTGTCACGCAGGGGTGGCCCGGGTTCGATTCCCGTCATGGCAAAGGATTTTTGTAGAAAAATAAAATGAGTCCCAACCGTGTGCAACAGAACAGTTCGAAATCTCGTTACATTTTCATCGTCATGAACATGACTTATATCAGGCTAGCTAATTTTTTCTTTGTTCATTTTAAGTGTAGAAACAATATTTCGTTTGTGAACATTTTTTTCTGCCGTTTTGACAACAGGCTCATTACTAAAGAACACACGGCTGTCTGCTGATTGACGCTTGACTGTAGATTTTCGCTTTGTGTCAAAAGAACTCCCTAACGCACACTTTTTCAAAGTAGGTGAATTCATCAGATCTGTTTGAAACATTGCATTTTATCCATGCACGACGACTACTTAGATACTCGCAGCACAGTTGCCTCATATAAATTGCCCATGAGCGCGGAGCTTGTCTTTGTCACTGTAGCAACTTTGCTCCATCAGCGGGAGAAGGCGGTTCGACGCCCCTGTAAGCACATGTTTCTCTAATTCCTTTGTTTCAGACAAGCCACTGTGACGTCAGACGCCTTTACGCATACAGCTTTGCGATGCTTAGACAGTAATAACATAATTCATGTTTACATTTCTTTAATTTTCGACGCATTGTCGTTATTCGTGACGCATCAATGACCAATTGATTATATGGCAATGCAATGAAAAAAGCGTGTGGAAAACAGTGTTAATGACAGATTTGAGAAGCACATTTCTTCAATGTTGGCCGCAGGGCATTCCTGTGCAGGTGACAATGGTAATTTTTCAAAACGACAAGGATATTTAAACACATGATTATTTGTTTGCTGTGCTCTATGGCCTCTGCTACAGACCTCATCGAAATGACACTTAGATATCTTAGGGTGTACATATCAAGTCTTCCCAAATGGTCTAGCGGATAGGAATCTGCCCTGTCACGCAGGGCGGCCCGGGTTCGATTCCCGTCATGGCAAAGGATTTTTGTAGAAAAATAAAATGAGTCCCAACCGTGTGCAACAGAACAGTTCGAAATCTCGTTACATTTGCATCGTCATGAACATGACTTATATCAGGCTAGCTCATTTTTTCTTTGTTCATTTTAAGTGTAGAAACAATATTTCGTTTGTGACCATTTTTTTCTGCCGTTTTGACAACAGGCTCATGACTAAAGAACACACGGCTGTCTGCTGATTGACGCTTGACTGTAGATTTTCGCTTTGTGTCAAAAGAACTCCCTAACGCACACTTTTTCAAAGTAGGTGAATTCATCAGATCTGTTTGAAACATTGCATTTTATCCATGCACGACGACTACTTAGATATTCGCAGCACAGTTGCCTCATATGAATTGCCCATGAGCGCGGAGCATGTCTTTGTCACTGTAGCAACTTTGCTCCATCAGCGGGAGAAGGCGGTTCGACGCCCCTGTAAGCACATGTTTCTCTAATTCCTTTGTTTCAGGCAAGCCACTGTGACGTCAGACGCCTTTACGCATACAGCTTTGCGATGCTTAGACAGTAATAACATAATTCATGTTTACATTTCTTTAATTTTCGACGCATTGTCGTTATTCGTGACGCATCAATGACCAATTGATTATATGGCAATGCAATGAAAAAAGCGTGTGGAAAACAGTGTTAATGACAGATTTGAGAAGCACATTTCTTCAATGTTGGCCGCATGGCATTCCTGTGCAGGTGACAATGGTAATTTTTCAAAACGACAAGGATATTTAAACACATGATTATTTGTTTGCTGTGCTCTATGGCCTCTGCTACAGACCTCATCGAAATGACACTTAGATATCTTAGGGTGTACATATCAAGTTTTCCCAAATGGTCTAGCGGATAGGCATCTCCCTTGTAACGCAGGGCGGCCCGGGTTCGATTCCCGTCATGGCAAATGTTTTTTGTAGAAAAATAAAATGAGTCCCAACGTGTGCAACAGAACAGTTCGAAATCTCGTTACATTTGCATCGTCATGAACATGACTTATATCAGGCTAGCTCATTTTTTCTTTGTTCATTTTAAGTGTAGAAACAATATTTCGTTTGTGACCATTTTTTTCTGCCGTTTTGACAACAGGCTCATGACTAAAGAACACACGGCTGTCTGCTGATTGACGCTTGACTGTAGATTTTCGCTTTGTGTCAAAAGAACTCCCTAACGCACACTTTTTCAAAGTAGGTGAATTCATCAGATCTGTTTGAAACATTGCATTTTATCCATGCACGACGACTGCTTAGATACTCGCAGCACAGTTGCCCCATATAAATTGCCCATGAGCGCGGAGCTTGTCTTTGTCACTGTAGCAACTTTGCTCCATCAGCGGGAGAAGGCGCTTCGACGCCCCTGTAAGCACATGTTACTCTGATTCCTTTGTTTCAGGCAAGCCACTGTGACGTCAGACGCCTTTACGCATACAGCTTTGCGATGCTTAGACAGTAATAACATAATTCATGTTTACATTTCTTTAATTTTCGACGCATTGTCGTTATTCGTGACGCATCAATAACCAATTGATTATATGGCAATGCAATGAAAAAAGCGTGTGGAAAACAGTGTTAATGACAGATTTGAGAAGCACATTTCTTCAATGTTGGCCGCATGGCATTCCTGTGCAGGTGACAATGGTAATTTTTCAAAACGACAAGGATATTTAAACACATGATTATTTGTTTGCTGTGCTCTATGGCCTCTGCTACAGACCTCATCGAAATGACACTTAGATATCTTAGGGTGTACATATCAAGTCTTCCCAAATGGTCTAGCGGATAGGAATCTGCCTTGTAACGCAGGGCGGCCCGGGTTCGATTCCCGTCATGGCAAAGGATTTTTGTAGAAAAATAAAATGAGTCCCAACGTGTGCAACAGAACAGTTCGAAATCTCGTTACATTTGCATCGTCATGAACATGACTTATATCAGGCTAGCTCATTTTTTCTTTGTTCATTTTAAGTGTAGAAACAATATTTCGTTTGTGACCATTTTTTTCTGCCGTTTTGACAACAGGCTCATGACTAAAGAACACACGGCTGTCTGCTGATTGACGCTTGACTGTAGATTTTCGCTTTGTGTCAAAAGAACTTCCTAACGCACACTTTTTCAAAGTAGGTGAATTCATCAGATCTGTTTGAAACATTGCATTTTATCCATGCACGACGACTGCTTAGATACTCGCAGCACAGTTGCCCCATATAAATTGCCCATGAGCGCGGAGCTTGTCTTTGTCACTGTAGCAACTTTGCTCCATCAGCGGGAGAAGGCTCTTCGACGCCCCTGTAAGCACATGTTTCTCTGATTCCTTTGTTTCAGGCAAGCCACTGTGACGTCAGACGCCTTTACGCATACAGCTTTGCGATGCTTAGACAGTAATAACATAATTCATGTTTACATTTCTTTAATTTTCGACGCATTGTCGTTATTCGTGACGCATCAATGACCAATTGATTATATGGCAATGCAATGAAAAAAGCGTGTGGAAAACAGTGTTAATGACAGATTTGAGAAGCACATTTCTTCAATGTTGGCCGCAGGGCATTGCTGTGCAGGTGACAATGGTAATTTTTCAAAACGACAAGGATATTTAAACACATGATTATTTGTTTGCTGTGCTCTATGGCCTCTGCTACAGACCTCATCGAAATGACACTTAGATATCTTAGGGTGTACATATCAAGTCTTCCCAAATGGTCTAGCGGATAGGAATCTGCCTTGTCACGCAGGGCGGCCCGGGTTCGATTCCCGTCATGGCAAAGGATTTTTGTAGAAAAATAAAATGAGTCCCAACGTGTGCAACAGAACAGTTCGAAATCTCGTTACATTTGCATCGTCATGAACATGACTTATATCAGGCTAGCTAATTTTTTCTTTGTTCATTTTAAGTGTAGAAACAATATTTCGTTTGTGACCATTTTTTTCTGCCGTTTTGACAACAGGCTCATTACTAAAGAACACACGGCTGTCTGCTGATTGACGCTTGACTGTAGATTTTCGCTTTGTGTCAAAAGAACTTCCTAACGCACACTTTTTCAAAGTAGGTGAATTCATCAGATCTGTTTGAAACATTGCATTTTATCCATGCACGACGACTGCTTAGATACTCGCAGCACAGTTGCCCCATATAAATTGCCCATGAGCGCGGAGCTTGTCTTTGTCACTGTAGCAACTTTGCTCCATCAGCGGAAGAAGGCGCTTCGACGCCCCTGTAAGCACATGTTTCTCTGATTCCTTTGTTTCAGGCAAGCCACTGTGACGTCAGACGCCTTTACGCATACAGCTTTGCGATGCTTAGACAGTAATAACATAATTCATGTTTACATTTCTTTAATTTTCGACGCATTGTCGTTATTCGTGACGCATCAATGACCAATTGATTATATGGCAATGCAATGAAAAAAGCGTGTGGAAAACAGTGTTAATGACAGATTTGAGAAGCACATTTCTTCAATGTTGGCCGCAGGGCATTGCTGTGCAGGTGACAATGGTAATTTTTCAAAACGACAAGGATATTTAAACACATGATTATTTGTTTGCTGTGCTCTATGGCCTCTGCTACAGACCTCATCGAAATGACACTTAGATATCTTAGGGTGTACATATCAAGTCTTCCCAAATGGTCTAGCGGATAGGAATCTGCCTTGTCACGCAGGGCGGCCCGGGTTCGATTCCCGTCATGGCAAAGGATTTTTGTAGAAAAATAAAATGAGTCCCAACCGTGTGCAACAGAACAGTTCGAAATCTCGTTACATTTGCATCGTCATGAACATGACTTATATCAGGCTAGCTAATTTTTTCTTTGTTCATTTTAAGTGTAGAAACAATATTTCGTTTGTGAACATTTTTTTCTGCCGTTTTGACAACAGGCTCATTACTAAAGAACACACGGCTGTCTGCTGATTGACGCTTGACTGTAGATTTTCGCTTTGTGTCAAAAGAACTCCCTAACGCACACTTTTTCAAAGTAGGTGAATTCATCAGATCTGTTTGAAACATTGCATTTTATCCATGCACGACGACTACTTAGATACTCGCAGCACAGTTGCCTCATATAAATTGCCCATGAGCGCGGAGCTTGTCTTTGTCACTGTAGCAACTTTGCTCCATCAGCGGGAGAAGGCGGTTCGACGCCCCTGTAAGCACATGTTTCTCTAATTCCTTTGTTTCAGGCAAGCCACTGTGACGTCAGACGCCTTTACGCATACAGCTTTGCGATGCTTAGACAGTAATAACATAATTCATGTTTACATTTCTTTAATTTTCGACGCATTGTCGTTATTCGTGACGCATCAATAACCAATTGATTATATGGCAATGCAATGAAAAAAGCGTGTGGAAAACAGTGTTAATGACAGATTTGAGAAGCACATTTCTTCAATGTTGGCCGCATGGCATTCCTGTGCAGGTGACAATGGTAATTTTTCAAAACGACAAGGATATTTAAACACATGATTATTTGTTTGCTGTGCTCTATGGCCTCTGCTACAGACCTCATCGAAATGACACTTAGATATCTTAGGGTGTACATATCAAGTCTTCCCAAATGGTCTAGCGGATAGGAATCTGCCTTGTAACGCAGGGCGGCCCGGGTTCGATTCCCGTCATGGCAAAGGATTTTTGTAGAAAAATAAAATGAGTCCCAACGTGTGCAACAGAACAGTTCGAAATCTCGTTACATTTGCATCGTCATGAACATGACTTATATCAGGCTAGCTCATTTTTTCTTTGTTCATTTTAAGTGTAGAAACAATATTTCGTTTGTGACCATTTTTTTCTGCCGTTTTGACAACAGGCTCATGACTAAAGAACACACGGCTGTCTGCTGATTGACGCTTGACTGTAGATTTTCGCTTTGTGTCAAAAGAACTTCCTAACGCACACTTTTTCAAAGTAGGTGAATTCATCAGATCTGTTTGAAACATTGCATTTTATCCATGCACGACGACTGCTTAGATACTCGCAGCACAGTTGCCCCATATAAATTGCCCATGAGCGCGGAGCTTGTCTTTGTCACTGTAGCAACTTTGCTCCATCAGCGGGAGAAGGCTCTTCGACGCCCCTGTAAGCACATGTTTCTCTGATTCCTTTGTTTCAGGCAAGCCACTGTGACGTCAGACGCCTTTACGCATACAGCTTTGCGATGCTTAGACAGTAATAACATAATTCATGTTTACATTTCTTTAATTTTCGACGCATTGTCGTTATTCGTGACGCATCAATGACCAATTGATTATATGGCAATGCAATGAAAAAAGCGTGTGGAAAACAGTGTTAATGACAGATTTGAGAAGCACATTTCTTCAATGTTGGCCGCAGGGCATTGCTGTGCAGGTGACAATGGTAATTTTTCAAAACGACAAGGATATTTAAACACATGATTATTTGTTTGCTGTGCTCTATGGCCTCTGCTACAGACCTCATCGAAATGACACTTAGATATCTTAGGGTGTACATATCAAGTCTTCCCAAATGGTCTAGCGGATAGGAATCTGCCTTGTCACGCAGGGCGGCCCGGGTTCGATTCCCGTCATGGCAAAGGATTTTTGTAGAAAAATAAAATGAGTCCCAACGTGTGCAACAGAACAGTTCGAAATCTCGTTACATTTGCATCGTCATGAACATGACTTATATCAGGCTAGCTAATTTTTTCTTTGTTCATTTTAAGTGTAGAAACAATATTTCGTTTGTGAACATTTTTTTCTGCCGTTTTGACAACAGGCTCATTACTAAAGAACACACGGCTGTCTGCTGATTGACGCTTGACTGTAGATTTTCGCTTTGTGTCAAAAGAACTCCCTAACGCACACTTTTTCAAAGTAGGTGAATTCATCAGATCTGTTTGAAACATTGCATTTTATCCATGCACGACGACTACTTAGATACTCGCAGCACAGTTGCCTCATATAAATTGCCCATGAGCGCGGAGCTTGTCTTTGTCACTGTAGCAACTTTGCTCCATCAGCGGGAGAAGGCGGTTCGACGCCCCTGTAAGCACATGTTTCTCTAATTCCTTTGTTTCAGGCAAGCCACTGTGACGTCAGACGCCTTTACGCATACAGCTTTGCGATGCTTAGACAGTAATAACATAATTCATGTTTACATTTCTTTAATTTTCGACGCATTGTCGTTATTCGTGACGCATCAATAACCAATTGATTATATGGCAATGCAATGAAAAAAGCGTGTGGAAAACAGTGTTAATGACAGATTTGAGAAGCACATTTCTTCAATGTTGGCCGCATGGCATTCCTGTGCAGGTGACAATGGTAATTTTTCAAAACGACAAGGATATTTAAACACATGATTATTTGTTTGCTGTGCTCTATGGCCTCTGCTACAGACCTCATCGAAATGACACTTAGATATCTTAGGGTGTACATATCAAGTCTTCCCAAATGGTCTAGCGGATAGGAATCTGCCTTGTAACGCAGGGCGGCCCGGGTTCGATTCCCGTCATGGCAAAGGATTTTTGTAGAAAAATAAAATGAGTCCCAACGTGTGCAACAGAACAGTTCGAAATCTCGTTACATTTGCATCGTCATGAACATGACTTATATCAGGCTAGCTCATTTTTTCTTTGTTCATTTTAAGTGTAGAAACAATATTTCGTTTGTGACCATTTTTTTCTGCCGTTTTGACAACAGGCTCATGACTAAAGAACACACGGCTGTCTGCTGATTGACGCTTGACTGTAGATTTTCGCTTTGTGTCAAAAGAACTTCCTAACGCACACTTTTTCAAAGTAGGTGAATTCATCAGATCTGTTTGAAACATTGCATTTTATCCATGCACGACGACTGCTTAGATACTCGCAGCACAGTTGCCCCATATAAATTGCCCATGAGCGCGGAGCTTGTCTTTGTCACTGTAGCAACTTTGCTCCATCAGCGGGAGAAGGCTCTTCGACGCCCCTGTAAGCACATGTTTCTCTGATTCCTTTGTTTCAGGCAAGCCACTGTGACGTCAGACGCCTTTACGCATACAGCTTTGCGATGCTTAGACAGTAATAACATAATTCATGTTTACATTTCTTTAATTTTCGACGCATTGTCGTTATTCGTGACGCATCAATGACCAATTGATTATATGGCAATGCAATGAAAAAAGCGTGTGGAAAACAGTGTTAATGACAGATTTGAGAAGCACATTTCTTCAATGTTGGCCGCAGGGCATTGCTGTGCAGGTGACAATGGTAATTTTTCAAAACGACAAGGATATTTAAACACATGATTATTTGTTTGCTGTGCTCTATGGCCTCTGCTACAGACCTCATCGAAATGACACTTAGATATCTTAGGGTGTACATATCAAGTCTTCCCAAATGGTCTAGCGGATAGGAATCTGCCTTGTCACGCAGGGCGGCCCGGGTTCGATTCCCGTCATGGCAAAGGATTTTTGTAGAAAAATAAAATGAGTCCCAACGTGTGCAACAGAACAGTTCGAAATCTCGTTACATTTGCATCGTCATGAACATGACTTATATCAGGCTAGCTAATTTTTTCTTTGTTCATTTTAAGTGTAGAAACAATATTTCGTTTGTGACCATTTTTTTCTGCCGTTTTGACAACAGGCTCATTACTAAAGAACACACGGCTGTCTGCTGATTGACGCTTGACTGTAGATTTTCGCTTTGTGTCAAAAGAACTTCCTAACGCACACTTTTTCAAAGTAGGTGAATTCATCAGATCTGTTTGAAACATTGCATTTTATCCATGCACGACGACTGCTTAGATACTCGCAGCACAGTTGCCCCATATAAATTGCCCATGAGCGCGGAGCTTGTCTTTGTCACTGTAGCAACTTTGCTCCATCAGCGGAAGAAGGCGCTTCGACGCCCCTGTAAGCACATGTTTCTCTGATTCCTTTGTTTCAGGCAAGCCACTGTGACGTCAGACGCCTTTACGCATACAGCTTTGCGATGCTTAGACAGTAATAACATAATTCATGTTTACATTTCTTTAATTTTCGACGCATTGTCGTTATTCGTGACGCATCAATGACCAATTGATTATATGGCAATGCAATGAAAAAAGCGTGTGGAAAACAGTGTTAACCCTTGTGTGGTCTTCGGGTCAAATTGACCCTTTTAAAAATTTTACCTGAAGAATAAATATACAAGGAAACATTTTTTCAACCTGAAACTCCATGGCCTTGGCTTATTTACTGTGAAGAACATGTCAAAGAAACAAAAATCATTGAGTGCACATGCTACACCCCCCCTACACATTTATGTCCTTCACAAGGTCTTCGGGTCAATTTGACCCGCATATACACAGAGACACACAGACTCACAGAAACATGCACACACACACTCACTCACACACATACAAACACACACACACACACACAGAATCTGCACAATGTTGTTACAAAACATTCTGGGAAGCCAGAGGGAGGAGACCCTGAGAGACATCAGGGGACACGGGTGGTACTGGATATGTCACAGGGCCTCAGTGGCCACAACATCACTTGGGATAATTTTTTCACATCGTACAGCCCGGGACAGGAACTTCTCAAAAGAAAGCTGACAATGGGTGGAACAGTCAGAAAAAATAAGACAGAGCTCCCACCTCAGCTTCTAACTGTAACGAACAGGCCAGTCCATTCCTCCCACTTTGTGTTTACGGCCAACATGGCCCTGGTATCCTACATACCCAAAAAGGGCAAAAATGTGATGCTTATGAGCACTGGTGACACCGCACATACAGAGGAGACAACATGTGCCCAGGAACCCAGCTTCTCTAGCCATAGTGAGGAGGGTGGAGGAGGCTCCTGCTGTCCCACCTGCACGACCCACACAACCACAACCTCCAGTGCCTGAAGTAAGTGTCCTGTTGTTGTTGTTGTTGTTTATGTGTGCATGTATCTGTGTGTGTGTGTGTGTATGTTTCTGAGTATCTCTGTATGTATGTGGGTCAAATTGAAATTGACTATTAGAAGATGTGGTGGGAAACAAATCCTGAACTAATAAAGTATTTTCATTATTCTAGATTGCAGCTGGTGGCAACAAGAGGAAGCACAGCGAGGTGTGTGAACCCTCAAAGGACTCAAAGACACAAACCACATGCAGAAACTGCTAAAAGTACATCTGTAGGACACATACTCTCAAATTGTATGTATCCAATATTATTTCAGAATTGTTTGAAAGATGTATTTTTCAGTGTACTGTATTTCATTGACAGTAAATAAAGCAGTGTACATTTCGTTCATGTTTTGTGTTTCTATTTATTATAAATCATCTCAAATTATTTTTGAGACATTTGAGAGATGTATTTCATATCCAGTGACTAAATCGATCTAAGTTTGGTTCTTGTGTTTCTATTGTCGTTCATCACCTGTATTTGCTTTTCACAGCTTTGATTATAATAAGATAAAGATGAAAATCAAATGAGAATATCTCCTCAAAAATAATAAACATCAATGAAAACATTGTTTCATTTCAACTTTTCAGAGATAAGCATTCCACCCAAGTCCTTATTATAGCAGATTTTTTACATAAATTATAACTTTATCACAAAAAACGAATTACACTTCCACTGTTAAATATGATCTAGCAGAGATTAATTGCAAATATTAATCATACATGTTATCTATATTGTTTGGAATTGAGATAAAGACAATATATGTTAAAGAGTTTTGAATGGAAATTTGTATTTTTGTATTGCTTTTAAAGCCCCAATAATGTCCCGGGTCAATTAGACCCGAAGACTCCCAAAGGGTCCAAAAAGTGAAGACAATACGAGGGTTAATGACAGATTTGAGAAGCACATTTCTTCAATGTTGGCCGCAGGGCATTCCTGTGCAGGTGACAATGGTAATTTTTCAAAACGACAAGGATATTTAAACACATGATTATTTGTTTGCTGTGCTCTATGGCCTCTGCTACAGACCTCATCGAAATGACACTTAGATATCTTAGGGTGTACATATCAAGTCTTCCCAAATGGTCTAGCGGATAGGAATCTGCCTTGTCACGCAGGGCGGCCCGGGTTCGATTCCCGTCATGGCAAAGGATTTTTGTAGAAAAATAAAATGAGTCCCAACCGTGTGCAACAGAACAGTTCGAAATCTCGTTACATTTGCATCGTCATGAACATGACTTATATCAGGCTAGCTAATTTTTTCTTTGTTCATTTTAAGTGTAGAAACAATATTTCGTTTGTGAACATTTTTTTCTGCCGTTTTGACAACAGGCTCATTACTAAAGAACACACGGCTGTCTGCTGATTGACGCTTGACTGTAGATTTTCGCTTTGTGTCAAAAGAACTCCCTAACGCACACTTTTTCAAAGTAGGTGAATTCATCAGATCTGTTTGAAACATTGCATTTTATCCATGCACGACGACTACTTAGATACTCGCAGCACAGTTGCCTCATATAAATTGCCCATGAGCGCGGAGCTTGTCTTTGTCACTGTAGCAACTTTGCTCCATCAGCGGGAGAAGGCGGTTCGACGCCCCTGTAAGCACATGTTTCTCTAATTCCTTTGTTTCAGGCAAGCCACTGTGACGTCAGACGCCTTTACGCATACAGCTTTGCGATGCTTAGACAGTAATAACATAATTCATGTTTACATTTCTTTAATTTTCGACGCATTGTCGTTATTCGTGACGCATCAATGACCAATTGATTATATGGCAATGCAATGAAAAAAGCGTGTGGAAAACAGTGTTAATGACAGATTTGAGAAGCACATTTCTTCAATGTTGGCCGCAGGGCATTCCTGTGCAGGTGACAATGGTAATTTTTTAAAAAGACAAGGATATTTAAACACATGATTATTTGTTTGCTGTGCTCTATGGCCTCTGCTACAGACCTCATCGAAATGACACTTAGATATCTTAGGGTGTACATATCAAGTCTTCCCGAATGGTCTAGCGGATAGGAATCTGCCTTGTCACGCAGGGCGGCCCGGGTTCGATTACCGTCATGGCAAAGGATTTTTGTAGAAAAATAAAATGAGTCCCAACCGTGTGCAACAGAACAGTTCGAAATCTCGTTACATTTGCATCGTCATGAACATGACTTATATCAGGCTAGCTAATTTTTTCTTTGTTCATTTTAAGTGTAGAAACAATATTTCGTTTGTGAACATTTTTTTCTGCCGTTTTGACAACAGGCTCATGACTAAAGAACACACGGCTGTCTGCTGATTGACGCTTGACTGTAGATTTTCGCTTTGTGTCAAAAGAACTTCCTAACGCACACTTTTTCAAAGTAGATGAATTCATCAGATCTGTTTGAAACATTGCATTTTATCCATGCACGACGACTGCTTAGATACTCGCAGCACAGTTGCCCCATATAAATTGCCCATGAGCGCGGAGCTTGTCTTTGTCACTGTAGCAACTTTGCTCCATCAGCGGGAGAAGGCGCTTCGACGCCCCTGTAAGCACATGTTTCTCTGATTCCTTTGTTTCAGGCAAGCCACTGTGACGTCAGACGCCTTTACGCATACAGCTTTGCGATGCTTAGACAGTAATAACATAATTCATGTTTACATTTCATTAATTTTCGACGCATTGTCGTTATTCGTGACGCCTCAATGACCAATTGATTATATGGCAATGCAATGAAAAAAGCGTGTGGAAAACAGTGTTAATGACAGATTTGAGAAGCACATTTCTTCAATGTTGGCCGCAGGGCATTCCTGTGCAGGTGACAATGGTAATTTTTCAAAACGACAAGGATATTTAAACACATGATTATTTGTTTGCTGTGCTCTATGGCCTCTGCTACAGACCTCATCGAAATGACACTTAGATATCTTAGGGTGTACATATCAAGTCTTCCCAAATGGTCTAGCGGATAGGAATCTGCCTTGTCACGCAGGGGTGGCCCGGGTTCGATTCCCGTCATGGCAAAGGATTTTTGTAGAAAAATAAAATGAGTCCCAACCGTGTGCAACAGAACAGTTCGAAATCTCGTTACATTTGCATCGTCATGAACATGACTTATATCAGGATAGCTCATTTTTTCTTTGTTCATTTTAAGTGTAGAAACAATATTTCGTTTGTGAACATTTTTTTCTGCCGTTTTGACAACAGGCTCATTACTAAAGAACACACGGCTGTCTGCTGATTGACGCTTGACTGTAGATTTTCGCTTTGTGTCAAAAGAACTCCCTAACGCACACTTTTTCAAAGTAGGTGAATTCATCAGATCTGTTTGAAACATTGCATTTTATCCATGCACGACGACTAATTAGATACTCGCAGCACAGTTGCCTCATATAAATTGCCCATGAGCGCGGAGCTTGTCTTTGTCACTGTAGCAACTTTGCTCCATCAGCGGGAGAAGGCGGTTAGACGCCCCTGTAAGCACATGTTTCTCTAATTCCTTTGTTTCAGGCAAGCCACTGTGACGTCAGACGCCTTTACGCATACAGCTTTGTGATGCTTAGACAGTAATAACATAATTCATGTTTACATTTCTTTAATTTTCGACGCATTGTCGTTATTCGTGACGCATCAATGACCAATTGATTATATGGCAATGCAATGAAAAAAGCGTGTGGAAAACAGTGTTAATGACAGATTTGAGAAGCACATTTCTTCAATGTTGGCCGCATGGCATTCCTGTGCAGGTGACAATGGTAATTTTTCAAAACGACAAGGATATTTAAACACATGATTATTTGTTTGCTGTGCTCTATGGCCTCTGCTACAGACCTCATCGAAATGACACTTAGATATCTTAGGGTGTACATATCAAGTCTTCCCAAATGGTCTAGCGGATAGGAATCTGCCTTGTAACGCAGGGCGGCCCGGGTTCGATTCCCGTCATGGCAAAGGATTTTTGTAGAAAAATAAAATGAGTCCCAACGTGTGCAACAGAACAGTTCGAAATCTCGTTACATTTGCATCGTCATGAACATGACTTATATCAGGCTAGCTCATTTTTTCTTTGTTCATTTTAAGTGTAGAAACAATATTTCGTTTGTGACCATTTTTTTCTGCCGTTTTGACAACAGGCTCATGACTAAAGAACACACGGCTGTCTGCTGATTGACGCTTGACTGTAGATTTTCGCTTTGTGTCAAAAGAACTTCCTAACGCACACTTTTTCAAAGTAGGTGAATTCATCAGATCTGTTTGAAACATTGCATTTTATCCATGCACGACGACTGCTTAGATACTCGCAGCACAGTTGCCCCATATAAATTGCCCATGAGCGCGGAGCTTGTCTTTGTCACTGTAGCAACTTTGCTCCATCAGCGGGAGAAGGCGGTTCGACGCCCCTGTAAGCACATGTTTCTCTAATTCCTTTGTTTCAGGCAAGCCACTGTGACGTCAGACGCCTTGACGCATACAGCTTTGCGATGCTTAGACAGTAATAACATAATTCATGTTTACATTTCTTTAATTTTCGACGCATTGTCGTTATTCGTGACGCATCAATGACCAATTGATTATATGGCAATGCAATGAAAAAAGCGTGTGGAAAACAGTGTTAATGACAGATTTGAGAAGCACATTTCTTCAATGTTGGCCGCATGGCATTCCTGTGCAGGTGACAATGGTAATTTTTCAAAACGACAAGGATATTTAAACACATGATTATTTGTTTGCTGTGCTCTATGGCCTCTGCTACAGACCTCATCGAAATGACACTTAGATATCTTAGGGTGTACATATCAAGTCTTCCCAAATGGTCTAGCGGATAGGAATCTGCCTTGTAACGCAGGGCGGCCCGGGTTCGATTCCCGTCATGGCAAAGGATTTTTGTAGAAAAATAAAATGAGTCCCAACGTGTGCAACAGAACAGTTCGAAATCTCGTTACATTTGCATCGTCATGAACATGACTTATATCAGGCTAGCTCATTTTTTCTTTGTTCATTTTAAGTGTAGAAACAATATTTCGTTTGTGACCATTTTTTTCTGCCGTTTTGACAACAGGCTCATGACTAAAGAACACACGGCTGTCTGCTGATTGACGCTTGACTGTAGATTTTCGCTTTGTGTCAAAAGAACTCCCTAACGCACACTTTTTCAAAGTAGGTGAATTCATCAGATCTGTTTGAAACATTGCATTTTATCCATGCACGACGACTGCTTAGATACTCGCAGCACAGTTGCCCCATATAAATTGCCCATGAGCGCGGAGCTTGTCTTTGTCACTGTAGCAACTTTGCTCCATCAGCGGGAGAAGGCGCTTCGACGCCCCTGTAAGCACATGTTTCTCTGATTCCTTTGTTTCAGGCAAGCCACTGTGACGTCAGAAGCCTTTACGCATACAGCTTTGCGATGCTTAGACAGTAATAACATAATTCATGTTTACATTTCTTTAATTTTCGACGCATTGTCGTTATTCGTGACGCATCAATGACCAATTGATTATATGGCAATGCAATGAAAAAAGCGTGTGGAAAACAGTGTTAATGACAGATTTGAGAAGCACATTTCTTCAATGTTGGCCGCATGGCATTCCTGTGCAGGTGACAATGGTAATTTTTCAAAACGACAAGGATATTTAAACACATGATTATTTGTTTGCTGTGCTCTATGGCCTCTGCTACAGACCTCATCGAAATGACACTTAGATATCTTAGGGTGTACATATCAAGTTTTCCCAAATGGTCTAGCGGATAGGCATCTACCTTGTAACGCAGGGCGGCTCGGGTTCGATTCCCGTCATGGCAAGTGTTTTTTGTAGAAAAATAAAATGAGTCCCAACGTGTGCAACAGAACAGTTCGAAATCTCGTTACATTTGCATCGTCATGAACATGACTTATATCAGGCTAGCTAATTTTTTCTTTGTTCATTTTAAGTGTAGAAACAATATTTCGTTTGTGACCATTTTTTTCTGCCGTTTTGACAACAGGCTCATGACTAAAGAACACACGGCTGTCTGCTGATTGACGCTTGACTGTAGAATTTCGCTTTGTGTCAAAAGAACTTCCTAACGCACACTTTTTCAAAGTAGGTGAATTCATCAGATCTGTTTGAAACATTGCATTTTATCCATGCACGACGACTGCTTAGATATTCGCAGCACAGTTGCCCCATATACATTGCCCATGAGCGCGGAGCTTGTCTTTGTCACTGTCGCAACTTTGCTCCATCAGCGGGAGAAGGCGCTTCGACGCCCCTGTAAGCACATGTTTCTCTGATTCCTTTGTTTCAGGCAAGCCACTGTGACGTCAGACGCCTTTACGCATACAGCTTTGCGATGCTTAGACAGTAATAACATAATTCATGTTTACATTTCTTTAATTTTCGACGCATTGTCGTTATTCGTGACGCATCAATGACCAATTGATTATATGGCAATGCAATGAAAAAAGCGTGTGGAAAACAGTGTTAATGACAGATTTGAGAAGCACATTTCTTCAATGTTGGCCGAATGGCATTCCTGTGCAGGTGACAATGGTAATTTTTCAAAACGACAAGGATATTTAAACACATGATTATTTGTTTGCTGTGCTCTATGGCCTCTGCTACAGACCTCATCGAAATGACACTTAGATATCTTAGGGTGTACATATCAAGTTTTCCCAAATGGTCTAGCGGATAGGCATCTACCTTGTAACACAGGGCGGCCGGGGTTCGATTCCCGTCATGGCAAGTGTTTTTTGTAGAAAAATAAAATGAGTCCCAACGTGTGCAACAGAACAGTTCGAAATCTCGTTACATTTGCATCGTCATGAACATGACTTATATCAGGCTAGCTCATTTTTTCTTTGTTCATTTTAAGTGTAGAAACAATATTTCGTTTGTGACAATTTTTTTCTGCCGTTTTGACAACAGGCTCATGACTAAAGAACACACGGGTGTCTGCTGATTGACGCTTGACTAGATTTTCGCTTTGTGTCAAAAGAACTTCCTAACGCACACTTTTTCAAAGTAGGTGAATTCATCAGATCTGTTTGAAACATTGCATTTTATCCATGCACGACGACTGCTTAGATACTCGCAGCACAGTTGCCCCATATACATTGCCCATGAGCGCGGAGCTTGTCTTTGTCACTGTAGCAACTTTGCTGCATCAACGGGAGAAGGCGCTTCGTCGCCCCTGTAAGCACATGTTTCTCTGATTCCTTTGTTTCAGGCAAGCCACTGTGACGTCAGACGCCTTTACGCATACAGCTTTGCGATGCTTAGACAGTAATAACATAATTCATGTTTACATTTCTTTAATTTTCGACGCATTGTCGTTATTCGTGACGCATCAATGACCAATTGATTATATGGCAATGCAATGAAAAAAGCGTGTGGAAAACAGTGTTAATGACAGATTTGAGAAGCACATTTCTTCAATGTTGGCCGCATGGCATTCCTGTGCAGGTGACAATGGTAATTTTTCAAAACGACAAGGATATTTAAACACATGATTATTTGTTTGCTGTGCTCTATGGCCTCTGCTACAGACCTCATCGAAATGACACTTAGATATCTTAGGGTGTACATATCAAGTCTTCCCAAATGGTCTAGCGGATAGGAATCTGCCTTGTAACGCAGGGCGGACCGGGTTCGATTCCCGTCATGGCAAAGGATTTTTGTAGAAAAATAAAATGAGTCCCAACGTGTGCAACAGAACAGTTCGAAATCTCGTTACATTTGCATCGTCATGAACATGACTTATATCAGGCTAGCTCATTTTTTCTTTGTTCATTTTAAGTGTAGAAACAATATTTCGTTTGTGACCATTTTTTTCTGCCGTTTTGACAACAGGCTCATGACTAAAGAACACACGGCTGTCTGCTGATTGACGCTTGACTGTAGATTTTCGCTTTGTGTCAAAAGAACTTCCTAACGCACACTTTTTCAAAGTAGGTGAATTCATCAGATCTGTTTGAAACATTGCATTTTATCCATGCACGACGACTGCTTAGATACTCGCAGCACAGTTGCCCCATATAAATTGCCCATGAGCGCGGAGCTTGTCTTTGTCACTGTAGCAACTTTGCTCCATCAGCGGGAGAAGGCGGTTCGACGCCCCTGTAAGCACATGTTTCTCTAATTCCTTTGTTTCAGGCAAGCCACTGTGACGTCAGACGACTTTACGCATACAGCTTTGCGATGCTTAGACAGTAATAACATAATTCATGTTTACATTTCTTCAATTTTCGACGCATTGTCGTTATTCGTGACGCATCAATGACCAATTGATTATATGGCAATGCAATGAAAAAAGCGTGTGGAAAACAGTGTTAATGACAGATTTGAGAAGCACATTTCTTCAATGTTGGCCGCAGGGCATTCCTGTGCAGGTGACAATGGTAATTTTTCAAAACGACAAGGATATTTAAACACATGATTATTTGTTTGCTGTGCTCTATGGCCTCTGCTACAGACCTCATCGAAATGACACTTAGATATCTTAGGGTGTACATATCAAGTCTTCCCAAATGGTCTAGCGGATAAGAATCTGCCTTGTCACGCAGGGGTGGCCCGGGTTCGATTCCCGTCATGGCAAAGGATTTTTGTAGAAAAATAAAATGAGTCCCAACCGTGTGCAACAGAACAGTTCGAAATCTCGTTACATTTGCATCGTCATGAACATGACTTATATCAGGCTAGCTAATTTTTTCTTTGTTCATTTTAAGTGTAGAAACAATATTTCGTTTGTGAACATTTTTTTCTGCCGTTTTGACAACAGGCTCATTACTAAAGAACACACGGCTGTCTGCTGATTGACGCTTGACTGTAGATTTTCGCTTTGTGTCAAAAGAACTCCCTAACGCTCACTTTTTCAAAGTAGGTGAATTCATCAGATCTGTTTGAAACATTGCATTTTATCCATGCACGACGACTACTTAGATACTCGCAGCACAGTTGCCCCATATACATTGCCCATGAGCGCGGAGCTTGTCTTTGTCACTGTAGCAACTTTGCTGCATCAACGGGAGAAGGCGCTTCGTCGCCCCTGTAAGCACATGTTTCTCTGATTCCTTTGTTTCAGGCAAGCCACTGTGACGTCAGACGCCTTTACGCATACAGCTTTGCGATGCTTAGACAGTAATAACATAATTCATGTTTACATTTCTTTAATTTTCGACGCATTGTCGTTATTCGTGACGCATCAATGACCAATTGATTATATGGCAATGCAATGAAAAAAGCGTGTGGAAAACAGTGTTAATGACAGATTTGAGAAGCACATTTCTTCAATGTTGGCCGCATGGCATTCCTGTGCAGGTGACAATGGTAATTTTTCAAAACGACAAGGATATTTAAACACATGATTATTTGTTTGCTGTGCTCTATGGCCTCTGCTACAGACCTCATCAAAATGACACTTAGATATCTTAGGGTGTACATATCAAGTTTTCCCAAATGGTCTAGCGGATAGGCATCTACCTTGTAACGCAGGGCGGCCCGAGGTTCGATTCCCGTCATGGCAAGTGTTTTATGTAGAAAAATAAAATGAGTCCCAACGTGTGCAACAGAACAGTTCGAAATCTCGTTACATTTGCATCGTCATGAACATGACTTATATCAGGCTAGCTCATTTTTTCTTTGTTCATTTTAAGTGTAGAAACAATATTTCGTTTGTGAACATTTTTTTCTGCCGTTTTGACAACAGGCTCATGACTAAAGAACACACGGCTGTCTGCTGATTGACGCTTGACTGTAGAATTTCGCTTTGTGTCAAAAGAACTTCCTAACGCACACTTTTTCAAAGTAGGTGAATTCATCAGATCTGTTTGAAACATTGCATTTTATCCATGCACGACGACTGCTTAGATATTCGCAGCACAGTTGCCCCATATACATTGCCCATGAGCGCGGAGCTTGTCTTTGTCACTGTCGCAACTTTGCTCCATCAGCGGGAGAAGGCGCTTCGACGCCCCTGTAAGCACATGTTTCTCTGATTCCTTTGTTTCAGGCAAGCCACTGTGACGTCAGAAGCCTTTACGCATACAGCTTTGCGATGCTTAGACAGTAATAACATAATTCATGTTTACATTTCTTTAATTTTCGACGCATTGTCGTTATTCGTGACGCATCAATGACCAATTGATTATATGACAATGCAATGAAAAAAGCGTGTGGAAAACAGTGTTAATGACAGATTTGAGAAGCACATTTCTTCAATGTTGGCCGCATGGCATTCCTGTGCAGGTGACAATGGTAATTTTTCAAAACGACAAGGATATTTAAACACATGATTATTTGTTTGCTGTGCTCTATGGCCTCTGCTACAGACCTCATCGAAATGACACTTAGATATCTTAGGGTGTACATATCAAGTTTTCCCAAATGGTCTAGCGGATAGGCATCTCCCGTGTAACGCAGGGCGGCCCGGGTTCGATTCCCGTCATGGCAAAGGATTTTTGTAGAAAAATAAAATGAGTCCCAACGTGTGCAACAGAACAGTTCGAAATCTCGTTACATTTGCATCGTCATGAACATGACTTATATCAGGCTAGCTCATTTTTTCTTTGTTCATTTTAAGTGTAGAAACAATATTTCGTTTGTGACCATTTTTTTCTGCCGTTTTGACAACAGGCTCATGACTAAAGAACACACGGCTGTCTGCTGATTGACGCTTGACTGTAGATTTTCGCTTTGTGTCAAAAGAACTTCCTAACGCACACTTTTTCAAAGTAGGTGAATTCATCAGATCTGTTTGAAACATTGCATTTTATCCATGCACGACGACTGCTTAGATACTCGCAGCACAGTTGCCCCATATACATTGCCCATGAGCGCGGAGCTTGTCTTTGTCACTGTCGCAACTTTGCTCCATCAGCGGGAGAAGGCGCTTCGACGCCCCTGTAAGCACATGTTTCTCTGATTCCTTTGTTTCAGGCAAGCCACTGTGACGTCAGAAGCCTTTACGCATACAGCTTTGCGATGCTTAGACAGTAATAACATAATTCATGTTTACATTTCTTTAATTTTCGACGCATTGTCGTTATTCGTGACGCATCAATGACCAATTGATTATATGGCAATGCAATGAAAAAAGCGTGTGGAAAACAGTGTTAATGACAGATTTGAGAAGCACATTTCTTCAATGTTGGCCGCATGGCATTCCTGTGCAGGTGACAATGGTAATTTTTCAAAACGACAAGGATATTTAAACACATGATTATTTGTTTGCTGTGCTCTATGGCCTCTGCTACAGACCTCATCGAAATGACACTTAGATATCTTAGGGTGTACATATCAAGTTTTCCCAAATGGTCTAGCGGATAGGCATCTACCTTGTAACGCAGGGCGGCCCGGGTTCGATTCCCGTCATGGCAAGTGTTTTTTGTAGAAAAATAAAATGAGTCCCAACGTGTGCAACAGAACAGTTCGAAATCTCGTTACATTTGCATCGTCATGAACATGACTTATATAAGGTTAGCTCATTTTTTCTTTGTTCATTTTAAGTGTAGAAACAATATTTCGTTTGTGACCATTTTTTTCTGCCGTTTTGACAACAGGCTCATGACTAAAGAACACACGGCTGTCTGCTGATTGACGCTTGACTGTAGATTTTCGCTTTGTGTCAAAAGAACTTCCTAACGCACACTTTTTCAAAGTAGGTGAATTCATCAGATCTGTTTGAAACATTGGATTTTATCCATGCACGACGACTGCTTAGATACTCGCAGCACAGTTGCCCCATATACATTGCCCATGAGCGCGGAGCTTGTCTTTGTCACTGTAGCAACTTTGCTCCATCAACGGGAGAAGGCGCTTCGACGCCCCTGTAAGCACATGTTTCTCTGATTCCTTTGTTTCAGGCAAGCCACTGTGACGTCAGACGCCTTTACGCATACAGCTTTGCGATGCTTAGACAGTAATAACATAATTCATGTTTACATTTCTTTAATTTTCGACGCATTGTCGTTATTCGTGACGCATCAATGACCAATTGATTATATGGCAATGCAATGAAAAAAGCGTGTGGAAAACAGTGTTAATGACAGATTTGAGAAGCACATTTCTTCAATGTTGGCCGCATGGCATTCCTGTGCAGGTGACAATGGTAATTTTTCAAAACGACAAGGATATTTAAACACATGATTATTTGTTTGCTGTGCTCTATGGCCTCTGCTACAGACCTCATCGAAATGACACTTAGATATCTTAGGGTGTACATATCAAGTCTTCCCAAATGGTCTAGCGGATAGGCATCTACCTTGTAACGCAGGGCGGCCCGGGTTCGATTCTCGTCATGGCAAATGTTTTTTGTAGAAAAATAAAATGAGTCCCAACGTGTGCAACAGAACAGTTCGAAATCTCGTTACATTTGCATCGTCATGAACATGACTTATATCAGGCTAGCTCATTCTTTCTTTGTTCATTTTAAGTGTAGAAACAATATTTCGTTTGTGACCATTTTTTTCTGCCGTTTTGACAACAGGCTCATGACTAAAGAACACACGGCTGTCTGCTGATTGACGCTTGACTGTAGATTTTAGCTTTGTGTCAAAAGAACTTCCTAACGCACACTTTTTCAAAGTAGGTGAATTCATCAGATCTGTTTGAAACATTGCATTTTATCCATGCACGACGACTGCTTAGATACTCGCAGCACAGTTGCCCCATATACATTGCCCATGAGCGCGGAGCTTGTCTTTGTCACTGTCGCAACTTTGCTCCATCAGCGGGAGAAGGCGCTTCGACGCCCCTGTAAGCACATGTTTCTCTGATTCCTTTGTTTCAGGCAAGCCACTGTGACGTCAGACGCCTTTACGCATACAGCTTTGCGATGCTTAGACAGTAATAACATAATTCATGTTTACATTTCTTTAATTTTCGACGCATTGTCGTTATTCGTGACGCATCAATGACCAATTGATTATATGGCAATGCAATGAAAAAAGCGTGTGGAAAACAGTGTTAATGACAGATTTGAGAAGCACATTTCTTCAATGTTGGCCGCATGGCATTCCTGTGCAGGTGACAATGGTAATTTTTCAAAACGACAAGGATATTTAAACACATGATTATTTGTTTGCTGTGCTCTATGGCCTCTGCTACAGACCTCATCGAAATGACACTTAGATATCTTAGGGTGTACATATCAAGTTTTCCCAAATGGTCTAGCGGATAGGCATCTACCTTGTAACGCAGGGCGGCCCGGGTTCGATTCCCGTCATGGCAAGTGTTTTTGTAGAAAAATAAAATGAGTCCCAACGTGTGCAACAGAACAGTTCGAAATCTCGTTACATTTGCATCGTCATGAACATGACTTATATCAGGCTAGCTCATTTTTTCTTTGTTCATTTTAAGTGTAGAAACAATATTTCGTTTGTGACCATTTTTTTCTGCCGTTTTGACAACAGGCTCATGACTAAAGAACACACGGCTGTCTGCTGATTGACGCTTGACTGTAGATTTTAGCTTTGTGTCAAAAGAACTTCCTAACGCACACTTTTTCAAAGTAGGTGAATTCATCAGATCTGTTTGAAACATTGCATTTTATCCATGCACGACGACTGCTTAGATACTCGCAGCACAGTTGCCCCATATACATTGCCCATGAGCGCGGAGCTTGTCTTTGTCACTGTCGCAACTTTGCTCCATCAGCGGGAGAAGGCGCTTCGACGCCCCTGTAAGCACATGTTTCTCTGATTCCTTTGTTTCAGGCAAGCCACTGTGACGTCAGACGCCTTTACGCATACAGCTTTGCGATGCTTAGACAGTAATAACATAATTCATGTTTACATTTCTTTAATTTTCGACGCATTGTCGTTATTCGTGACGCATCAATGACCAATTGATTATATGGCAATGCAATGAAAAAAGCGTGTGGAAAACAGTGTTAATGACAGATTTGAGAAGCACATTTCTTCAATGTTGGCCGCATGGCATTCCTGTGCAGGTGACAATGGTAATTTTTCAAAACGACAAGGATATTTAAACACATGATTATTTGTTTGCTGTGCTCTATGGCCTCTGCTACAGACCTCATCGAAATGACACTTAGATATCTTAGGGTGTACATATCAAGTTTTCCCAAATGGTCTAGCGGATAGGCATCTACCTTGTAACGCAGGGCGGCCCGGGTTCGATTCCCGTCATGGCAAGTGTTTTTGTAGAAAAATAAAATGAGTCCCAACGTGTGCAACAGAACAGTTCGAAATCTCGTTACATTTGCATCGTCATGAACATGACTTATATCAGGCTAGCTCATTTTTTCTTTGTTCATTTTAAGTGTAGAAACAATATTTCGTTTGTGACCATTTTTTTCTGCCGTTTTGACAACAGGCTCATGACTAAAGAACACACGGCTGTCTGCTGATTGACGCTTGACTGTAGAATTTCGCTTTGTGTCAAAAGAACTTCCTAACGCACACTTTTTCAAAGTAGGTGAATTCATCAGATCTGTTTGAAACATTGCATTTTATCCATGCACGACGACTGCTTAGATATTCGCAGCACAGTTGCCCCATATACATTGCCCATGAGCGCGGAGCTTGTCTTTGTCACTGTCGCAACTTTGCTCCATCAGCGGGAGAAGGCGCTTCGACGCCCCTGTAAGCACATGTTTCTCTGATTCCTTTGTTTCAGGCAAGCCACTGTGACGTCAGACGCCTTTACGCATACAGCTTTGCGATGCTTAGACAGTAATAACATAATTCATGTTTACATTTCTTTAATTTTCGACGCATTGTCGTTATTCGTGACGCATCAATGACCAATTGATTATATGGCAATGCAATGAAAAAAGCGTGTGGAAAACAGTGTTAATGACAGATTTGAGAAGCACATTTCTTCAATGTTGGCCGCATGGCATTCCTGTGCAGGTGACAATGGTAATTTTTCAAAACGACAAGGATATTTAAACACATGATTATTTGTTTGCTGTGCTCTATGGCCTCTGCTACAGACCTCATCGAAATGACACTTAGATATCTTAGGGTGTACATATCAAGTTTTCCCAAATGGTCTAGCGGATAGGCATCTACCTTGTAACGCAGGGCGGCCCGGGTTCGATTCCCGTCATGGCAAGTGTTTTTTGTAGAAAAATAAAATGAGTCCCAACGTGTGCAACAGAACAGTTCGAAATCTCGTTACATTTGCATCGTCATGAACATGACTTATATCAGGCTAGCTCATTCTTTCTTTGTTCATTTTAAGTGTAGAAACAATATTTCGTTTGTGACCATTTTTTCTGCCGTTTTGACAACAGGCTCATGACTAAAGAACACACGGCTGTCTGCTGATTGACGCTTGACTGTAGATTTTCGCTTTGTGTCAAAAGAACTTCCTAACGCACACTTTTTCAAAGTAGGTGAATTCATCAGATCTGTTTGAAACATTGCATTTTATCCATGCACGACGACTGCTTAGATACTCGCAGCACAGTTGCCCCATATAAATTGCCCATGAGCGCGGAGCTTGTCTTTGTCACTGTAGCAACTTTGCTCCATCAGCGGGAGAAGGCGGTTCGACGCCCCTGTAAGCACATGTTTCTCTGATTCCTTTGTTTCAGGCAAGCCACTGTGACGTCAGACGCCTTTACGCATACAGCTTTGCGATGCTTAGACAGTAATAACATAATTCATGTTTACATTTCTTTAATTTTCGACGCATTGTCGTTATTCGTGACGCATCAATGACCAATTGATTATATGGCAATGCAATGAAAAAAGCGTGTGGAAAACAGTGTTAATGACAGATTTGAGAAGCACATTTCTTCAATGTTGGCCGCATGGCATTCCTGTGCAGGTGACAATGGTAATTTTTCAAAACGACAAGGATATTTAAACACATGATTATTTGTTTGCTGTGTTCTATGGCCTCTGCTACAGACCTCATCGAAATGACACTTAGATATCTTAGGGTGTACATATCAAGTCTTCCCAAATGGTCTAGCGGATAGGCATCTACCTTGTAACGCAGGGCGGCCCGGGTTCGATTCCCGTCATGGCAAATGTTTTTTGTAGAAAAATAAAATGAGTCCCAACGTGTGCAACAGAACAGTTCGAAATCTCGTTACATTTGCATCGTCATGAACATGACTTATATCAGGCTAGCTCATTTTTTCTTTGTTCATTTTAAGTGTAGAAACAATATTTTGTTTGTGAACATTTTTTTCTGCCGTTTTGACAACAGGCTCATGACTAAAGAACACACGGCTGTCTGCTGATTGACGCTTGACTGTAGATTTTCGCTTTGTGTCAAAAGAACTTCCTAACGCACACTTTTTCAAAGTAGGTGAATTCATCAGATCTGTTTGAAACATTGCATTTTATCCATGCACGACGACTGCTTAGATACTCGCAGCACAGTTGCCCCATATAAATTGCCCATGAGAGCGGAGCTTGTCTTTGTCACTGTAGCAACTTTGCTCCATCAGCGGGAGAAGGCGGTTCGACGCCCCTGTAAGCACATGTTTCTCTAATTCCTTTGTTTCAGGCAAGCCACTGTGACGTCAGACGCCTTTACGCATACAGCTTTGCGATGCTTAGACAGTAATAACATAATTCATGTTTACATTTCTTTAATTTTCGACGCATTGTCGTTATTCGTGACGCATCAATGACCAATTGATTATATGGCAATGCAATGAAAAAAGCGTGTGGAAAACAGTGTTAATGACAGATTTGAGAAGCACATTTCTTCAATGTTGGCCGCATGGCATTCCTGTGCAGGTGACAATGGTAATTTTTCAAAACGACAAGGATATTTAAACACATGATTATTTGTTTGGTGTGCTCTATGGCCTCTGCTACAGACCTCATCGAAATGACACTTAGATATCTTAGGGTGTACATATCAAGTCTTCCCAAATGGTCTAGCGGATAGGCATCTACCTTGGAACGCAGGGCGGCCCGGGTTCGATTCCCGTCATGGCAAATGTTTTTTGTAGAAAAATAAAATGAGTCCCAACGTGTGCAACAGAACAGTTCGAAATCTCGTTACATTTGCATCGTCATGAACATGACTTATATCAGGCTAGCTCATTTTTTCTTTGTTCATTTTAAGTGTAGAAACAATATTTTGTTTAAGAAACATTTTTTTCTGCCGTTTTGACAACAGGCTCATGACTAAAGAACACACGGCTGTCTGCTGATTGACGCTTGACTGTAGATTTTCGCTTTGTGTCAAAAGAACTTCCTAACGCACACTTTTTCAAAGTAGGTGAATTCATCAGATCTGTTTGAAACATTGCATTTTATCCATGCACGACGACTGCTTAGATACTCGCAGCACAGTTGCCCCATATAAATTGCCCATGAGCGCGGAGCTTGTCTTTGTCACTGTAGCAACTTTGCTCCATCAGCGGGAGAAGGCGGTTCGACGCCCCTGTAAGCACATGTTTCTCTGATTCCTTTGTTTCAGGCAAGCCACTGTGACGTCAGACGCCTTTACGCATACAGCTTTGCGATGCTTAGACAGTAATAACATAATTCATGTTTACATTTCTTTAATTTTCGACGCATTGTCGTTATTCGTGACGCATCAATGACCAATTGATTATATGGCAATGCAATGAAAAAAGCGCGTGGAAAACAGTGTTAATGACAGATTTGAGAAGCACATTTCTTCAATGTTGGCCGCATGGCATTCCTGTGCAGGTGACAATGGTAATTTTTCAAAACGACAAGGATATTTAAACACATGATTATTTGTTTGCTGTGTTCTATGGCCTCTGCTACAGACCTCATCGAAATGACACTTAGATATCTTAGGGTGTACATATCAAGTCTTCCCAAATGGTCTAGCGGATAGGCATCTACCTTGGAACGCAGGGCGGCCCGGGTTCGATTCCCGTCATGGCAAATGTTTTTTGTAGAAAAATAAAATGAGTCCCAACGTGTGCAACAGAACAGTTCGAAATCTCGTTACATTTGCATCGTCATGAACATGACTTATATCAGGCTAGCTCATTTTTTCTTTGTTCATTTTAAGTGTAGAAACAATATTTTGTTTAAGAAACATTTTTTTCTGCCGTTTTGACAACAGGCTCATGACTAAAGAACACACGGCTGTCTGCTGATTGACGCTTGACTGTAGATTTTCGCTTTGTGTCAAAAGAACTTCCTAACGCACACTTTTTCAAAGTAGGTGAATTCATCAGATCTGTTTGAAACATTGCATTTTATCCATGCACGACGACTGCTTAGATACTCGCAGCACAGTTGCCCCATATAAATTGCCCATGAGCGCGGAGCTTGTCTTTGTCACTGTAGCAACTTTGCTCCATCAGCGGGAGAAGGCGGTTCGACGCCCCTGTAAGCACATGTTTCTCTGATTCCTTTGTTTCAGGCAAGCCACTGTGACGTCAGACGCCTTTACGCATACAGCTTTGCGATGCTTAGACAGTAATAACATAATTCATGTTTACATTTCTTTAAATTTCGACGCATTGTCGTTATTCGTGACGCATCAATGACCAATTGATTATATGGCAATGCAATGAAAAAAGCGTGTGGAAAACAGTGTTAATGACAGATTTGAGAAGCACATTTCTTCAATGTTGGCCGCATGGCATTCCTGTGCAGGTGACAATGGTAATTTTTCAAAACGACAAGGATATTTAAACACATGATTATTTGTTTGCTGTGTTCTATGGCCTCTGCTACAGACCTCATCGAAATGACACTTAGATATCTTAGGGTGTACATATCAAGTCTTCCCAAATGGTCTAGCGGATAGGCATCTACCTTGTAACGCAGGGCGGCCCGGGTTCGATTCCCGTCATGGCAAATGTTTTTTGTAGAAAAATAAAATGAGTCCCAACGTGTGCAACAAAACAGTTCGAAATCTCGTTACATTTGCATCGTCATGAACATGACTTATATCAGGCTAGCTAATTTTTTCTTTGTTCATTTTAAGTGTAGAAACAATATTTCGTTTGTGACCATTTTTTTCTGCCGTTTTGACAACAGGCTCATGACTAAAGAACACACGGCTGTCTGCTGATTGACGCTTGACTGTAGATTTTCGCTTTGTGTCAAAAGAACTTCCTAACGCACACTTTTTCAAAGTAGGTGAATTCATCAGATCTGTTTGAAACATTGCATTTTATCCATGCACGACGACTGCTTAGATACTCGCAGCACAGTTGCCCCATATACGTTGCCCATGAGCGCGGAGCTTGTCTTTGTCACTGTAGCAACTTTGCTCCATCAGCGGGAGAAGGCGGTTCGACGCCCCTGTAAGCACATGTTTCTCTAATTCCTTTGTTTCAGGCAAGCCACTGTGACGTCAGACGCCTTTACGCATACAGCTTTGCGATGCTTAGACAGTAATAACATAATTCATGTTTACATTTCTTTAATTTTCGACGCATTGTCGTTATTCGTGACGCATCAATGACCAATTGATTATATGGCAATGCAATGAAAAAAGCGTGTGGAAAACAGTGTTAATGACAGATTTGAGAAGCACATTTCTTCAATGTTGGCCGCATGGCATTCCTGTGCAGGTGACAATGGTAATTTTTCAAAACGACAAGGATATTTAAACACATGATTATTTGTTTGCTGTGCTCTATGGCCTCTGCTACAGACCTCATCGAAATGACACTTAGATATCTTAGATATCTTCGATTCCCGTCATGGCAAATATTTCGTTTGTGAACATTTTCTTCTGCCGTTTTGACAACAGGCTCATTACTAAAGAACACACGGCTGTCTGCTGATTGACGCTTGACTGTAGATTTTCGCTTTGTGTCAAAAGAACTCCCTAACGCACACTTTTTCAAAGTAGGTGAATTCATCAGATCTGTTTGAAACATTGCATTTTATCCATGCACGACGACTACTTAGATACTCGCAGCACAGTTGCCTCATATAAATTGCCCATGAGCGCGGAGCTTGTCTTTGTCACTGTAGCAACTTTGCTCCATCAGCGGGAGAAGGCGCTTCGACGCCCCTGTAAGCACATGTTTCTCGAATTCCTTTGTTTCAGGCAAGCCACTGTGACGTCAGACGCCTTTACGCATACAGCTTTGCGATGCTTAGACAGTAATAACATAATTCATGTTTACATTTCTTTAATTTTCGACGCATTGTCGTTATTCGTGACGCATCAATGACCAATTGATTATATGGCAATGCAATGAAAAAAGCGTGTGGAAAACAGTGTTAATGACAGATTTGAGAAGCACATTTCTTCAATGTTGGCCGCATGGCATTCCTGTGCAGGTGACAATGGTAATTTTTCAAAACGACAAGGATATTTAAACACATGATTATTTGTTTGCTGTGCTCTATGGCCTCTGCTACAGACCTCATCGAAATGACACTTAGATATCTTAGGGTGTACATATCAAGTCTTCCCAAATGGTCTAGCGGATAGGAATCTGCCTTGTAACGCAGGGCGGCCGGGGTTCGATTCCCGTCATGGCAAAGGATTTTTGTAGAAAAATAAAATGAGTCCCAACGTGTGCAACAGAACAGTTCGAAATCTCGTTACATTTGCATCGTCATGAACATGACTTATATCAGGCTAGCTAATTTTTTCTTTGTTCATTTTAAGTGTAGAAACAATATTTCGTTTGTGAACATTTTTTTCTGCCGTTTTGACAACAGGCTCATGACTAAAGAACACACGGCTGTCTGCTTATTGACGCTTGACTGTAGATTTTCGCTTTGTGTCAAAAGAACTTCCTAACTCACACTTTTTCAAAGTAGGTGAATTCATCAGATCTGTTTGAAACATTGCATTTTATCCATGCACGACGACTGCTTAGATACTCGCAGCACAGTTGCCCCATATAAATTGCCCATGAGCGCGGAGCTTGTCTTCGTCACTGTAGCAACTTTGCTCCATCAGCGGGAGAAGGCGGTTCGACGCCCCTGTAAGCACATGTTTCTCTAATTCCTTTGTTTCAGGCAAGCCACTGTGACGTCAGACGCCTTTACGCATACAGCTTTGCGATGCTTAGACAGTAATAACATAATTCATGTTTACATTTCTTTAATTTTCGACGCATTGTCGTTATTCGTGACGCATCAATGACCAATTGATTATATGGCAATGCAATGAAAAAAGCGTGTGGAAAACAGTGTTAATGACAGATTTGAGAAGCACATTTCTTCAATGTTGGCCGCATGGCATTCCTGTGCAGGTGACAATGGTAATTTTTCAAAACGACAAGGATATTTAAACACATGATTATTTGTTTGCTGTGCTCTATGGCCTCTGCTACAGACCTCATCGAAATGACACTTAGATATCTTAGATATCTTCGATTCCCGTCATGGCAAATATTTCGTTTGTGAACATTTTCTTCTGCCGTTTTGACAACAGGCTCATTACTAAAGAACACACGGCTGTCTGCTGATTGACGCTTGACTGTAGATTTTCGCTTTGTGTCAAAAGAACTCCCTAACGCACACTTTTTCAAAGTAGGTGAATTCATCAGATCTGTTTGAAACATTGCATTTTATCCATGCACGACGACTACTTAGATACTCGCAGCACAGTTGCCTCATATAAATTGCCCATGAGCGCGGAGCTTGTCTTTGTCACTGTAGCAACTTTGCTCCATCAGCGGGAGAAGGCGCTTCGACGCCCCTGTAAGCACATGTTTCTCGAATTCCTTTGTTTCAGGCAAGCCACTGTGACGTCAGACGCCTTTACGCATACAGCTTTGCGATGCTTAGACAGTAATAACATAATTCATGTTTACATTTCTTTAATTTTCGACGCATTGTCGTTATTCGTGACGCATCAATGACCAATTGATTATATGGCAATGCAATGAAAAAAGCGTGTGGAAAACAGTGTTAATGACAGATTTGAGAAGCACATTTCTTCAATGTTGGCCGCATGGCATTCCTGTGCAGGTGACAATGGTAATTTTTCAAAACGACAAGGATATTTAAACACATGATTATTTGTTTGCTGTGCTCTATGGCCTCTGCTACAGACCTCATCGAAATGACACTTAGATATCTTAGGGTGTACATATCAAGTCTTCCCAAATGGTCTAGCGGATAGGAATCTGCCTTGTAACGCAGGGCGGCCGGGGTTCGATTCCCGTCATGGCAAAGGATTTTTGTAGAAAAATAAAATGAGTCCCAACGTGTGCAACAGAACAGTTCGAAATCTCGTTACATTTGCATCGTCATGAACATGACTTATATCAGGCTAGCTAATTTTTTCTTTGTTCATTTTAACACTGTTTTCCACACGCTTTTTTCATTGCATTGCCATATAATCAATTGGTCATTGATGCGTCACGAATAACGACAATGCGTCGAAAATTAAAGAAATGTAAACATGAATTATGTTATTACTGTCTAAGCATCGCAAAGCTGTATG
The DNA here is from genome assembly GCF_951799395.1 of Argentina silus. Taxonomy (NCBI): domain Eukaryota; kingdom Metazoa; phylum Chordata; class Actinopteri; order Argentiniformes; family Argentinidae; genus Argentina; species Argentina silus. Next base: position 126,522 of record NW_028152628.1, on the reverse strand, counting down.
CGTGAAGGCGTCTGACGTCACAGTGGCTTGCCTGAAACAAAGGAATCAGAGAAACATGTGCTTACAGGGGCGTCGAAGCGCCTTCTTCCGCTGATGGAGCAAAGTTGCTACAGTGACAAAGACAAGCTCCGCGCTCATGGGCAATTTATATGGGGCAACTGTGCTGCGAGTATCTAAGCAGTCGTCGTGCATGGATAAAATGCAATGTTTCAAACAGATCTGATGAATTCACCTACTTTGAAAAAGTGTGCGTTAGGAAGTTCTTTTGACACAAAGCGAAAATCTACAGTCAAGCGTCAATCAGCAGACAGCCGTGTGTTCTTTAGTAATGAGCCTGTTGTCAAAACGGCAGAAAAAAATGGTCACAAACGAAATATTGTTTCTACACTTAAAATGAACAAAGAAAAAATTAGCTAGCCTGATATAAGTCATGTTCATGACGATGCAAATGTAACGAGATTTCGAACTGTTCTGTTGCACACGTTGGGACTCATTTTATTTTTCTACAAAAATCCTTTGCCATGACGGGAATCGAACCCGGGCCGCCCTGCGTGACAAGGCAGATTCCTATCCGCTAGACCATTTGGGAAGACTTGATATGTACACCCTAAGATATCTAAGTGTCATTTCGATGAGGTCTGTAGCAGAGGCCATAGAGCACAGCAAACAAATAATCATGTGTTTAAATATCCTTGTCGTTTTGAAAAATTACCATTGTCACCTGCACAGCAATGCCCTGCGGCCAACATTGAAGAAATGTGCTTCTCAAATCTGTCATTAACACTGTTTTCCACACGCTTTTTTCATTGCATTGCCATATAATCAATTGGTCATTGATGCGTCACGAATAACGACAATGCGTCGAAAATTAAAGAAATGTAAACATGAATTATGTTATTACTGTCTAAGCATCGCAAAGCTGTATGCGTAAAGGCGTCTGACGTCACAGTGGCTTGCCTGAAACAAAGGAATCAGAGAAACATGTGCTTACAGGGGCGTCGAAGAGCCTTCTCCCGCTGATGGAGCAAAGTTGCTACAGTGACAAAGACAAGCTCCGCGCTCATGGGCAATTTATATGGGGCAACTGTGCTGCGAGTATCTAAGCAGTCGTCGTGCATGGATAAAATGCAATGTTTCAAACAGATCTGATGAATTCACCTACTTTGAAAAAGTGTGCGTTAGGAAGTTCTTTTGACACAAAGCGAAAATCTACAGTCAAGCGTCAATCAGCAGACAGCCGTGTGTTCTTTAGTCATGAGCCTGTTGTCAAAACGGCAGAAAAAAATGGTCACAAACGAAATATTGTTTCTACACTTAAAATGAACAAAGAAAAAATGAGCTAGCCTGATATAAGTCATGTTCATGACGATGCAAATGTAACGAGATTTCGAACTGTTCTGTTGCACACGTTGGGACTCATTTTATTTTTCTACAAAAATCCTTTGCCATGACGGGAATCGAACCCGGGCCGCCCTGCGTTACAAGGCAGATTCCTATCCGCTAGACCATTTGGGAAGACTTGATATGTACACCCTAAGATATCTAAGTGTCATTTCGATGAGGTCTGTAGCAGAGGCCATAGAGCACAGCAAACAAATAATCATGTGTTTAAATATCCTTGTCGTTTTGAAAAATTACCATTGTCACCTGCACAGGAATGCCATGCGGCCAACATTGAAGAAATGTGCTTCTCAAATCTGTCATTAACACTGTTTTCCACACGCTTTTTTCATTGCATTGCCATATAATCAATTGGTTATTGATGCGTCACGAATAACGACAATGCGTCGAAAATTAAAGAAATGTAAACATGAATTATGTTATTACTGTCTAAGCATCGCAAAGCTGTATGCGTAAAGGCGTCTGACGTCACAGTGGCTTGCCTGAAACAAAGGAATTAGAGAAACATGTGCTTACAGGGGCGTCGAACCGCCTTCTCCCGCTGATGGAGCAAAGTTGCTACAGTGACAAAGACAAGCTCCGCGCTCATGGGCAATTTATATGAGGCAACTGTGCTGCGAGTATCTAAGTAGTCGTCGTGCATGGATAAAATGCAATGTTTCAAACAGATCTGATGAATTCACCTACTTTGAAAAAGTGTGCGTTAGGGAGTTCTTTTGACACAAAGCGAAAATCTACAGTCAAGCGTCAATCAGCAGACAGCCGTGTGTTCTTTAGTAATGAGCCTGTTGTCAAAACGGCAGAAAAAAATGTTCACAAACGAAATATTGTTTCTACACTTAAAATGAACAAAGAAAAAATTAGCTAGCCTGATATAAGTCATGTTCATGACGATGCAAATTTAACGAGATTTCGAACTGTTCTGTTGCACACGGTTGGGACTCATTTTATTTTTCTACAAAAATCCTTTGCCATGACGGGAATCGAACCCGGGCCACCCCTGCGTGACAAGGCAGATTCCTATCCGCTAGACCATTTGGGAAGATTTGATATGTACACCCTAAGATATCTAAGTGTCATTTCGATGAGGTCTGTAGCAGAGGCCATAGAGCACAGCAAACAAATAATCATGTGTTTAAATATCCTTGTCGTTTTGAAAAATTACCATTGTCACCTGCACAGGAATGCCCTGCGGCCAACATTGAAGAAATGTGCTTCTCAAATCTGTCATTAACACTGTTTTCCACACGCTTTTTTCATTGCATTGCCATATAATCAATTGGTCATTGATGCGTCACGAATAACGACAATGCGTCGAAAATTAAAGAAATGTAAACATGAATTATGTTATTACTGTCTAAGCATCGCAAAGCTGTATGCGTAAAGGCGTCTGACGTCACAGTGGCTTGCCTGAAACAAAGGAATCAGAGAAACATGTGCTTACAGGGGCGTCGAAGCGCCTTCTCCCGCTGATGGAGCAAAGTTGCTACAGTGACAAAGACAAGCTCCGCGCTCATGGGCAATTTATATGGGGCAACTGTGCTGCGAGTATCTAAGCAGTCGTCGTGCATGGATAAAATGCAATGTTTCAAACAGATCTGATGAATTCAACTACTTTGAAAAAGTGTGCGTTAGGGAGTTCTTTTGACACAAAGCGAAAATCTACAGTCAAGCGTCAATCAGCAGACAGCCGTGTGTTCTTTAGTCATGAGCCTGTTGTCAAAACGGCAGAAAAAAATGGTCACAAACGAAATATTGTTTCTACACTTAAAATGAACAAAGAAAAAATGAGCTAGCCTGATATAAGTCATGTTCATGACGATGCAAATGTAACGAGATTTCGAACTGTTCTGTTGCACACGTTGGGACTCATTTTATTTTTCTACAAAAAACATTTGCCATGACGGGAATCGAACCCGGGCCGCCCTGCGTTACAAGGGAGATGCCTATCCGCTAGACCATTTGGGAAAACTTGATATGTACACCCTAAGATATCTAAGTGTCATTTCGATGAGGTCTGTAGCAGAGGCCATAGAGCACAGCAAACAAATAATCATGTGTTTAAATATCCTTGTCGTTTTGAAAAATTACCATTGTCACCTGCACAGGAATGCCATGCGGCCAACATTGAAGAAATGTGCTTCTCAAATCTGTCATTAACACTGTTTTCCACACGCTTTTTTCATTGCATTGCCATATAATCAATTGGTCATTGATGCGTCACGAATAACGACAATGCGTCGAAAATTAAAGAAATGTAAACATGAATTATGTTATTACTGTCTAAGCATCGCAAAGCTGTATGCGTAAAGGCGTCTGACGTCACAGTGGCTTGCCTGAAACAAAGGAATTAGAGAAACATGTGCTTACAGGGGCGTCGAACCGCCTTCTCCCGCTGATGGAGCAAAGTTGCTACAGTGACAAAGACATGCTCCGCGCTCATGGGCAATTCATATGAGGCAACTGTGCTGCGAATATCTAAGTAGTCGTCGTGCATGGATAAAATGCAATGTTTCAAACAGATCTGATGAATTCACCTACTTTGAAAAAGTGTGCGTTAGGGAGTTCTTTTGACACAAAGCGAAAATCTACAGTCAAGCGTCAATCAGCAGACAGCCGTGTGTTCTTTAGTCATGAGCCTGTTGTCAAAACGGCAGAAAAAAATGGTCACAAACGAAATATTGTTTCTACACTTAAAATGAACAAAGAAAAAATGAGCTAGCCTGATATAAGTCATGTTCATGACGATGCAAATGTAACGAGATTTCGAACTGTTCTGTTGCACACGGTTGGGACTCATTTTATTTTTCTACAAAAATCCTTTGCCATGACGGGAATCGAACCCGGGCCGCCCTGCGTGACAGGGCAGATTCCTATCCGCTAGACCATTTGGGAAGACTTGATATGTACACCCTAAGATATCTAAGTGTCATTTCGATGAGGTCTGTAGCAGAGGCCATAGAGCACAGCAAACAAATAATCATGTGTTTAAATATCCTTGTCGTTTTGAAAAATTACCATTGTCACCTGCACAGGAATGCCCTGCGGCCAACATTGAAGAAATGTGCTTCTCAAATCTGTCATTAACACTGTTTTCCACACGCTTTTTTCATTGCATTGCCATATAATCAATTGGTCATTGATGCGTCACGAATAACGACAATGCGTCGAAAATTAAAGAAATGTAAACATGAATTATGTTATTACTGTCTAAGCATCGCAAAGCTGTATGCGTAAAGGCGTCTGACGTCACAGTGGCTTGTCTGAAACAAAGGAATTAGAGAAACATGTGCTTACAGGGGCGTCGAACCGCCTTCTCCCGCTGATGGAGCAAAGTTGCTACAGTGACAAAGACAAGCTCCGCGCTCATGGGCAATTTATATGAGGCAACTGTGCTGCGAGTATCTAAGTAGTCGTCGTGCATGGATAAAATGCAATGTTTCAAACAGATCTGATGAATTCACCTACTTTGAAAAAGTGTGCGTTAGGGAGTTCTTTTGACACAAAGCGAAAATCTACAGTCAAGCGTCAATCAGCAGACAGCCGTGTGTTCTTTAGTAATGAGCCTGTTGTCAAAACGGCAGAAAAAAATGTTCACAAACGAAATATTGTTTCTACACTTAAAATGAACAAAGAAAAAATTAGCTAGCCTGATATAAGTCATGTTCATGACGATGAAAATGTAACGAGATTTCGAACTGTTCTGTTGCACACGGTTGGGACTCATTTTATTTTTCTACAAAAATCCTTTGCCATGACGGGAATCGAACCCGGGCCACCCCTGCGTGACAAGGCAGATTCCTATCCGCTAGACCATTTGGGAAGACTTGATATGTACACCCTAAGATATCTAAGTGTCATTTCGATGAGGTCTGTAGCAGAGGCCATAGAGCACAGCAAACAAATAATCATGTGTTTAAATATCCTTGTCGTTTTGAAAAATTACCATTGTCACCTGCACAGGAATGCCCTGCGGCCAACATTGAAGAAATGTGCTTCTCAAATCTGTCATTAACACTGTTTTCCACACGCTTTTTTCATTGCATTGCCATATAATCAATTGGTCATTGATGCGTCACGAATAACGACAATGCGTCGAAAATTAAAGAAATGTAAACATGAATTATGTTATTACTGTCTAAGCATCGCAAAGCTGTATGCGTAAAGGCGTCTGACGTCACAGTGGCTTGCCTGAAACAAAGGAATCAGAGAAACATGTGCTTACAGGGGCGTCGAAGCGCCTTCTCCCGCTGATGGAGCAAAGTTGCTACAGTGACAAAGACAAGCTCCGCGCTCATGGGCAATTTATATGGGGCAACTGTGCTGCGAGTATCTAAGCAGTCGTCGTGCATGGATAAAATGCAATGTTTCAAACAGATCTGATGAATTCACCTACTTTGAAAAAGTGTGCGTTAGGGAGTTCTTTTGACACAAAGCGAAAATCTACAGTCAAGCGTCAATCAGCAGACAGCCGTGTGTTCTTTAGTCATGAGCCTGTTGTCAAAACGGCAGAAAAAAATGTTCACAAACGAAATATTGTTTCTACACTTAAAATGAACAAAGAAAAAATTAGCTAACCTGATATAAGTCATGTTCATGACGATGCAAATGTAACGAGATTTCGAACTGTTCTGTTGCACACGGTTGGGACTCATTTTATTTTTCTACAAAAATCCTTTGCCATGACGGGAATCGAACCCGGGCCGCCCTGCGTGACAAGGCAGATTCCTATCCGCTAGACCATTTGGGAAGACTTGATATGTACACCCTAAGATATCTAAGTGTCATTTCGATGAGGTCTGTAGCAGAGGCCATAGAGCACAGCAAACAAATAATCATGTGTTTAAATATCCTTGTCGTTTTGAAAAATTACCATTGTCACCTGCACAGGAATGCCCTGCGGCCAACATTGAAGAAATGTGCTTCTCAAATCTGTCATTAACACTGTTTTCCACACGCTTTTTTCATTGCATTGCCATATAATCAATTGGTCATTGATGCGTCACGAATAACGACAATGCGTCGAAAATTAAAGAAATGTAAACATGAATTATGTTATTACTGTCTAAGCATCGCAAAGCTGTATGCGTAAAGGCGTCTGACGTCACAGTGGCTTGCCTGAAACAAAGGAATCAGAGAAACATGTGCTTACAGGGGCGTCGAAGCGCCTTCTCCCGCTGATGGAGCAAAGTTGCTACAGTGACAAAGACAAGCTCCGCGCTCATGGGCAATTTATATGGGGCAACTGTGCTGCGAGTATCTAAGCAGTCGTCGTGCATGGATAAAATGCAATGTTTCAAACAGATCTGATGAATTCACCTACTTTGAAAAAGTGTGCGTTAGGAAGTTCTTTTGACACAAAGCGAAAATCTACAGTCAAGCGTCAATCAGCAGACAGCCGTGTGTTCTTTAGTCATGAGCCTGTTGTCAAAACGGCAGAAAAAAATGGTCACAAACGAAATATTGTTTCTACACTTAAAATGAACAAAGAAAAAATGAGCTAGCCTGATATAAGTCATGTTCATGACGATGCAAATGTAACGAGATTTCGAACTGTTCTGTTGCACACGTTGGGACTCATTTTATTTTTCTACAAAAATCCTTTGCCATGACGGGAATCGAACCCGGGCCGCCCTGCGTTACAAGGCAGATTCCTATCCGCTAGACCATTTGGGAAGACTTGATATGTACACCCTAAGATATCTAAGTGTCATTTCGATGAGGTCTGTAGCAGAGGCCATAGAGCACAGCAAACAAATAATCATGTGTTTAAATATCCTTGTCGTTTTGAAAAATTACCATTGTCACCTGCACAGGAATGCCCTGCGGCCAACATTGAAGAAATGTGCTTCTCAAATCTGTCATTAACACTGTTTTCCACACGCTTTTTTCATTGCATTGCCATATAATCAATTGGTCATTGATGCGTCACGAATAACGACAATGCGTCGAAAATTAAAGAAATGTAAACATGAATTATGTTATTACTGTCTAAGCATCGCAAAGCTGTATGCGTAAAGGCGTCTGACGTCACAGTGGCTTGCCTGAAACAAAGGAATCAGAGAAACATGTGCTTACAGGGGCGTCGAAGCGCCTTCTCCCGCTGATGGAGCAAAGTTGCTACAGTGACAAAGACAAGCTCCGCGCTCATGGGCAATTTATATGGGGCAACTGTGCTGCGAGTATCTAAGCAGTCGTCGTGCATGGATAAAATGCAATGTTTCAAACAGATCTGATGAATTCACCTACTTTGAAAAAGTGTGCGTTAGGAAGTTCTTTTGACACAAAGCGAAAATCTACAGTCAAGCGTCAATCAGCAGACAGCCGTGTGTTCTTTAGTCATGAGCCTGTTGTCAAAACGGCAGAAAAAAATGGTCACAAACGAAATATTGTTTCTACACTTAAAATGAACAAAGAAAAAATGAGCTAGCCTGATATAAGTCATGTTCATGACGATGCAAATGTAACGAGATTTCGAACTGTTCTGTTGCACACGTTGGGACTCATTTTATTTTTCTACAAAAATCCTTTGCCATGACGGGAATCGAACCCGGGCCGCCCTGCGTTACAAGGCAGATTCCTATCCGCTAGACCATTTGGGAAGACTTGATATGTACACCCTAAGATATCTAAGTGTCATTTCGATGAGGTCTGTAGCAGAGGCCATAGAGCACAGCAAACAAATAATCATGTGTTTAAATATCCTTGTCGTTTTGAAAAATTACCATTGTCACCTGCACAGGAATGCCCTGCGGCCAACATTGAAGAAATGTGCTTCTCAAATCTGTCATTAACACTGTTTTCCACACGCTTTTTTCATTGCATTGCCATATAATCAATTGGTCATTGATGCGTCACGAATAACGACAATGCGTCGAAAATTAAAGAAATGTAAACATGAATTATGTTATTACTGTCTAAGCATCGCAAAGCTGTATGCGTAAAGGCGTCTGACGTCACAGTGGCTTGCCTGAAACAAAGGAATCAGAGAAACATGTGCTTACAGGGGCGTCGAAGCGCCTTCTCCCGCTGATGGAGCAAAGTTGCTACAGTGACAAAGACAAGCTCCGCGCTCATGGGCAATTTATATGGGGCAACTGTGCTGCGAGTATCTAAGCAGTCGTCGTGCATGGATAAAATGCAATGTTTCAAACAGATCTGATGAATTCACCTACTTTGAAAAAGTGTGCGTTAGGAAGTTCTTTTGACACAAAGCGAAAATCTACAGTCAAGCGTCAATCAGCAGACAGCCGTGTGTTCTTTAGTCATGAGCCTGTTGTCAAAACGGCAGAAAAAAATGGTCACAAACGAAATATTGTTTCTACACTTAAAATGAACAAAGAAAAAATGAGCTAGCCTGATATAAGTCATGTTCATGACGATGCAAATGTAACGAGATTTCGAACTGTTCTGTTGCACACGTTGGGACTCATTTTATTTTTCTACAAAAATCCTTTGCCATGACGGGAATCGAACCCGGGCCGCCCTGCGTTACAAGGCAGATTCCTATCCGCTAGACCATTTGGGAAGACTTGATATGTACACCCTAAGATATCTAAGTGTCATTTCGATGAGGTCTGTAGCAGAGGCCATAGAGCACAGCAAACAAATAATCATGTGTTTAAATATCCTTGTCGTTTTGAAAAATTACCATTGTCACCTGCACAGGAATGCCCTGCGGCCAACATTGAAGAAATGTGCTTCTCAAATCTGTCATTAACACTGTTTTCCACACGCTTTTTTCATTGCATTGCCATATAATCAATTGGTCATTGATGCGTCACGAATAACGACAATGCGTCGAAAATTAAAGAAATGTAAACATGAATTATGTTATTACTGTCTAAGCATCGCAAAGCTGTATGCGTAAAGGCGTCTGACGTCACAGTGGCTTGCCTGAAACAAAGGAATCAGAGAAACATGTGCTTACAGGGGCGTCGAAGCGCCTTCTCCCGCTGATGGAGCAAAGTTGCTACAGTGACAAAGACAAGCTCCGCGCTCATGGGCAATTTATATGGGGCAACTGTGCTGCGAGTATCTAAGCAGTCGTCGTGCATGGATAAAATGCAATGTTTCAAACAGATCTGATGAATTCACCTACTTTGAAAAAGTGTGCGTTAGGAAGTTCTTTTGACACAAAGCGAAAATCTACAGTCAAGCGTCAATCAGCAGACAGCCGTGTGTTCTTTAGTCATGAGCCTGTTGTCAAAACGGCAGAAAAAAATGGTCACAAACGAAATATTGTTTCTACACTTAAAATGAACAAAGAAAAAATGAGCTAGCCTGATATAAGTCATGTTCATGACGATGCAAATGTAACGAGATTTCGAACTGTTCTGTTGCACACGTTGGGACTCATTTTATTTTTCTACAAAAATCCTTTGCCATGACGGGAATCGAACCCGGGCCGCCCTGCGTTACAAGGCAGATTCCTATCCGCTAGACCATTTGGGAAGACTTGATATGTACACCCTAAGATATCTAAGTGTCATTTCGATGAGGTCTGTAGCAGAGGCCATAGAGCACAGCAAACAAATAATCATGTGTTTAAATATCCTTGTCGTTTTGAAAAATTACCATTGTCACCTGCACAGGAATGCCCTGCGGCCAACATTGAAGAAATGTGCTTCTCAAATCTGTCATTAACACTGTTTTCCACACGCTTTTTTCATTGCATTGCCATATAATCAATTGGTCATTGATGCGTCACGAATAACGACAATGCGTCGAAAATTAAAGAAATGTAAACATGAATTATGTTATTACTGTCTAAGCATCGCAAAGCTGTATGCGTAAAGGCGTCTGACGTCACAGTGGCTTGCCTGAAACAAAGGAATCAGAGAAACATGTGCTTACAGGGGCGTCGAAGCGCCTTCTCCCGCTGATGGAGCAAAGTTGCTACAGTGACAAAGACAAGCTCCGCGCTCATGGGCAATTTATATGGGGCAACTGTGCTGCGAGTATCTAAGCAGTCGTCGTGCATGGATAAAATGCAATGTTTCAAACAGATCTGATGAATTCACCTACTTTGAAAAAGTGTGCGTTAGGAAGTTCTTTTGACACAAAGCGAAAATCTACAGTCAAGCGTCAATCAGCAGACAGCCGTGTGTTCTTTAGTCATGAGCCTGTTGTCAAAACGGCAGAAAAAAATGGTCACAAACGAAATATTGTTTCTACACTTAAAATGAACAAAAAAAAAATGAGCTAGCCTGATATAAGTCATGTTCATGACGATGCAAATGTAACGAGATTTCGAACTGTTCTGTTGCACACGTTGGGACTCATTTTATTTTTCTACAAAAATCCTTTGCCATGACGGGAATCGAACCCGGGCCGCCCTGCGTTACAAGGCAGATTCCTATCCGCTAGACCATTTGGGAAGACTTGATATGTACACCCTAAGATATCTAAGTGTCATTTCGATGAGGTCTGTAGCAGAGGCCATAGAGCACAGCAAACAAATAATCATGTGTTTAAATATCCTTGTCGTTTTGAAAAATTACCATTGTCACCTGCACAGGAATGCCATGCGGCCAACATTGAAGAAATGTGCTTCTCAAATCTGTCATTAACACTGTTTTCCACACGCTTTTTTCATTGCATTGCCATATAATCAATTGGTCATTGATGCGTCACGAATAACGACAATGCGTCGAAAATTAAAGAAATGTAAACATGAATTATGTTATTACTGTCTAAGCATCGCAAAGCTGTATGCGTAAAGGCGTCTGACGTCACAGTGGCTTGCCTGAAACAAAGGAATTAGAGAAACATGTGCTTACAGGGGCGTCGAACCGCCTTCTCCCGCTGATGGAGCAAAGTTGCTACAGTGACAAAGACAAGCTCCGCGCTCATGGGCAATTTATATGAGGCAACTGTGCTGCGAGTATCTAAGTAGTCGTCGTGCATGGATAAAATGCAATGTTTCAAACAGATCTGATGAATTCACCTACTTTGAAAAAGTGTGCGTTAGGGAGTTCTTTTGACACAAAGCGAAAATCTACAGTCAAGCGTCAATCAGCAGACAGCCGTGTGTTCTTTAGTAATGAGCCTGTTGTCAAAACGGCAGAAAAAAATGTTCACAAACGAAATATTGTTTCTACACTTAAAATGAACAAAGAAAAAATTAGCTAGCCTGATATAAGTCATGTTCATGACGATGCAAATTTAACGAGATTTCGAACTGTTCTGTTGCACACGGTTGGGACTCATTTTATTTTTCTACAAAAATCCTTTGCCATGACGGGAATCGAACCCGGGCCGCCCTGCGTTACAAGGCAGATTCCTATCCGCTAGACCATTTGGGAAGACTTGATATGTACACCCTAAGATATCTAAGTGTCATTTCGATGAGGTCTGTAGCAGAGGCCATAGAGCACAGCAAACAAATAATCATGTGTTTAAATATCCTTGTCGTTTTGAAAAATTACCATTGTCACCTGCACAGGAATGCCATGCGGCCAACATTGAAGAAATGTGCTTCTCAAATCTGTCATTAACACTGTTTTCCACACGCTTTTTTCATTGCATTGCCATTTAATCAATTGGTCATTGATGCGTCACGAATAACGACAATGCGTCGAAAATTAAAGAAATGTAAACATGAATTATGTTATTACTGTCTAAGCATCGCAAAGCTGAATGCGTAAAGTCGTCTGACGTCACAGTGGCTTGCCTGAAACAAAGGAATTAGAGAAACATGTGCTTACAGGGGCGTCGAACCGCCTTCTCCCGCTGATGGAGCAAAGTTGCTACAGTGACAAAGACAAGCTCCGCGCTCATGGGCAATTTATATGAGGCAACTGTGCTGCGAGTATATCAGTAGTCGTCGTGCATGGATAAAATGCAATGTTTCAAACAGATCTGATGAATTCACCTACTTTGAAAAAGTGTGCGTTAGGGAGTTCTTTTGACACAAAGCGAAAATCTACAGTCAAGCGTCAATCAGCAGACAGCCGTGTGTTCTTTAGTAATGAGCCTGTTGTCAAAACGGCAGAAAAAAATGGTCACAAACGAAATATTGTTTCTACACTTAAAATGAACAAAGAAAAAATTAGCTAGCCTGATATAAGTCATGTTCATGACGATGCAAATGTAACGAGATTTCGAACTGTTCTGTTGCACACGTTGGGACTCATTTTATTTTTCTACAAAAATCATTTGCCATGACGGGAATCGAACCCGGGCCGCCCTGCGTTACAAGGCAGATTCCTATCCGCTAGACCATTTGGGAAGACTTGATATGTACACCCTAAGATATCTAAGTGTCATTTCGATGAGGTCTGTAGCAGAGGCCATAGAGCACAGCAAACAAATAATCATGTGTTTAAATATCCTTGTCGTTTTGAAAAATTACCATTGTCACCTGCACAGGAATGCCATGCGGCCAACATTGAAGAAATGTGCTTCTCAAATCTGTCATTAACACTGTTTTCCACACGCTTTTTTCATTGCATTGCCATATAATCAATTGGTCATTGATGCGTCACGAATAACGACAATGCGTCGAAAATTAAAGAAATGTAAACATGAATTATGTTATTACTGTCTAAGCATCGCAAAGCTGAATGCGTAAAGTCGTCTGACGTCACAGTGGCTTGCCTGAAACAAAGGAATTAGAGAAACATGTGCTTACAGGGGCGTCGAACCACCTTCTCCCGCTGATGGAGCAAAGTTGCTACAGTGACAAAGACAAGCTCCGCGCTCATGGGCAATTTATATGAGGCAACTGTGCTGCGAGTATATCAGTAGTCGTCGTGCATGGATAAAATGCAATGTTTCAAACAGATCTGATGAATTCACCTACTTTGAAAAAGTGTGCGTTAGGGAGTTCTTTTGACACAAAGCGAAAATCTACAGTCAAGCGTCAATCAGCAGACAGCCGTGTGTTCTTTAGTAATGAGCCTGTTGTCAAAACGGCAGAAAAAAATGGTCACAAACGAAATATTGTTTCTACACTTAAAATGAACAAAGAAAAAATTAGCTAGCCTGATATAAGTCATGTTCATGACGATGCAAATGTAACGAGATTTCGAACTGTTCTGTTGCACACGTTGGGACTCATTTTATTTTTCTACAAAAATCATTTGCCATGACGGGAATCGAACCCGGGCCGCCCTGCGTGACAAGGCAGATTCCTATCCGCTAGACCATTTGGGAAGACTTGATATGTACACCCTAAGATATCTAAGTGTCATTTCGATGAGGTCTGTAGCAGAGGCCATAGAGCACAGCAAACAAATAATCATGTGTTTAAATATCCTTGTCGTTTTGAAAAATTACCATTGTCACCTGCACAGGAATGCCATGCGGCCAACATTGAAGAAATGTGCTTCTCAAATCTGTCATTAACACTGTTTTCCACACGCTTTTTTCATTGCATTGCCATATAATCAATTGGTCATTGATGCGTCACGAATAACGACAATGCGTCGAAAATTAAAGAAATGTAAACATGAATTATGTTATTACTGTCTAAGCATCGCAAAGCTGTATGCGTAAAGGCGTCTGACGTCACAGTGGCTTGCCTGAAACAAAGGAATTAGAGAAACATGTGCTTACAGGGGCGTCGAACCGCCTTCTCCCGCTGATGGAGCAAAGTTGCTACAGTGACAAAGACAAGCTCCGCGCTCATGGGCAATTTATATGAGGCAACTGTGCTGCGAGTATATCAGTAGTCGTCGTGCATGGATAAAATGCAATGTTTCAAACAGATCTGATGAATTCACCTACTTTGAAAAAGTGTGCGTTAGGGAGTTCTTTTGACACAAAGCGAAAATCTACAGTCAAGCGTCAATCAGCAGACAGCCGTGTGTTCTTTAGTCATGAGCCTGTTGTCAAAACGGCAGAAATTTTTTTTCACAAACGAAATATTGTTTCTACACTTAAAATGAACAAAGAAAAAATTAGCTAGCCTGATATAAGTCATGTTCATGACGATGCAAATGTAACGAGATTTCGAACTGTTCTGTTGCACACGTTGGGACTCATTTTATTTTTCTACAAAAATCATTTGCCATGACGGGAATCGAACCCAGGCCGCCCTGCGTGACAAGGCAGATTCCTATCCACTAGACCATTTGGGAAGACTTGATATGTACACCCTAAGATATCTAAGTGTCATTTCGATGAGGTCTGTAGCAGAGGCCATAGAGCACAGCAAACAAATAATCATGTGTTTAAATATCCTTGTCGTTTTGAAAAATTACCATTGTCACCTGCACAGGAATGCCATGCGGCCAACATTGAAGAAATGTGCTTCTCAAATCTGTCATTAACACTGTTTTCCACACGCTTTTTTCATTGCATTGCCATATAATCAATTGGTCATTGATGCGTCACGAATAACGACAATGCGTCGAAAATTAAAGAAATGTAAACATGAATTATGTTATTACTGTCTAAGCATCGCAAAGCTGTATGCGTAAAGGCGTCTGACGTCACAGTGGCTTGCCTGAAACAAAGGAATTAGAGAAACATGTGCTTACAGGGGCGTCGAACCGCCTTCTCCCGCTGATGGAGCAAAGTTGCTACAGTGACAAAGACAAGCTCCGCGCTCATGGGCAATTTATATGAGGCAACTGTGCTGCGAGTATCTAAGTAGTCGTCGTGCATGGATAAAATGCAATGTTTCAAACAGATCTGATGAATTCACCTACTTTGAAAAAGTGTGCGTTAGGGAGTTCTTTTGACACAAAGCGAAAATCTACAGTCAAGCGTCAATCAGCAGACAGCCGTGTGTTCTTTAGTAATGAGCCTGTTGTCAAAACGGCAGAAAAAAATGGTCACAAACGAAATATTGTTTCTACACTTAAAATGAACAAAGAAAAAATTAGCTAGCCTGATATAAGTCATGTTCATGACGATGCAAATGTAACGAGATTTCGAACTGTTCTGTTGCACACGTTGGGACTCATTTTATTTTTCTACAAAAAACATTTGCCATGACGGGAATCGAACCCAGGCCGCCCTGCATTACAAGGTAGATGCCTATCCGCTAGACCATTTGGGAAGACTTGACAGGTACACCCTAAGATATCTAAGTGTCATTTCGATGAGGTCTGTAGCAGAGGCCATAGAGCACAGCAAACAAATAATTATGTGTTGAAATATCCTTGTCGTTTTGAAAAATTACCATTGTCACCTGCACAGGAATGCCATGCGGCCAACATTGAAGAAATGTGCTTCTCAAATCTGTCATTAACACTGTTTTCCACACGCTTTTTTCATTGCATTGCCATATAATCAATTGGTCATTGATGCGTCACGAATAACGACAATGCGTCGAAAATTAAAGAAATGTAAACATGAATTATGTTATTACTGTCTAAGCATCGCAAAGCTGTATGCGTAAAGGCGTCTGACGTCACAGTGGCTTGCCTGAAACAAAGGAATCAGAGAAACATGTGCTTACAGGGGCGTCGAAGCGCCTTCTCCCGCTGATGGAGCAAATTTGCTACAGTGACAAAGACAAGCTCCGCGCTCATGGTCAATTTATATGGGGCAACTGTGCTGCGAGTATCTAAGCAGTCGTCGTGCATGGATAAAATGCAATGTTTCAAACAGATCTGATGAATTCACCTACTTTGAAAAAGTGTGCGTTAGGAAGTTCTTTTGACACAAAGCGAAAATCTACAGTCAAGCGTCAATCAGCAGACAGCCGTGTGTTCTTTAGTCATGAGCCTGTTGTCAAAACGGCAGAAAAAAATGTTCACAAACGAAATATTGTTTCTACACTTAAAATGAACAAAGAAAAAATGAGCTAGCCTGATATAAGTCATGTTCATGACGATGCAAATGTAACGAGATTTCGAACTGTTCTGTTGCACACGTTGGGACTCATTTTATTTTTCTACAAAAAACATTTGCCATGACGGGAATCGAACCCCGGCCGCCCTGCGTTACAAGGTAGATGCCTATCCGCAAGACCATTTGGGAAAACTTGATATGTACACCCTAAGATATCTAAGTGTCATTTCGATGAGGTCTGTAGCAGAGGCCATAGAGCACAGCAAACAAATAATCATGTGTTTAAATATCCTTGTCGTTTTGAAAAATTACCATTGTCACCTGCACAGGAATGCCATGCGGCCAACATTGAAGAAATGTGCTTCTCAAATCTGTCATTAACACTGTTTTCCACACGCTTTTTTTATTGCATTGCCATATAATCAATTGGTCATTGATGCGTCACGAATAACGACAATGCGTCGAAAATTAAAGAAATGTAAACATGAATTATGTTATTACTGTCTAAGCATCGCAAAGCTGTATGCGTAAAGGCGTCTGACGTCACAGTGGCTTGCCTGAAACAAAGGAATTAGAGAAACATGTGCTTACAGGGGCGTCGAACCGCCTTCTCCCGCTGATGGAGCAAAGTTGCTACAGTGACAAAGACAAGCTCCGCGCTCATGGGCAATTTATATGAGGCAACTGTGCTGCGAGTATCTAAGTAGTCGTCGTGCATGGATAAAATGCAATGTTTCAAACAGATCTGATGAATTCACCTACTTTGAAAAAGTGTGCGTTAGGGAGTTCTTTTGACACAAAGCGAAAATCTACAGTCAAGCGTCAATCAGCAGACAGCCGTGTGTTCTTTAGTAATGAGCCTGTTGTCAAAACGGCAGAAAAAAATGGTCACAAACGAAATATTGTTTCTACACTTAAAATGAACAAAGAAAAAATTAGCTAGCCTGATATAAGTCATGTTCATGACGATGCAAATGTAACGAGATTTCGAACTGTTCTGTTGCACACGTTGGGACTCATTTTATTTTTCTACAAAAAACATTTGCCATGACGGGAATCGAACCCAGGCCGCCCTGCATTACAAGGTAGATGCCTATCCGTTAGACCATTTGGGAAGACTTGATAGGTACACCCTAAGATATCTAAGTGTCATTTCGATGAGGTCTGTAGCAGAGGCCATAGAGCACAGCAAACAAATAATCATGTGTTGAAATATCCTTGTCGTTTTGAAAAATTACCATTGTCACCTGCACAGGAATGCCATGCGGCCAACATTGAAGAAATGTGCTTCTCAAATCTGTCATTAACACTGTTTTCCACACGCTTTTTTCATTGCATTGCCATATAATCAATTGGTCATTGATGCGTCACGAATAACGACAATGCGTCGAAAATTAAAGAAATGTAAACATGAATTATGTTATTACTGTCTAAGCATCGCAAAGCTGTATGCGTAAAGGCGTCTGACGTCACAGTGGCTTGCCTGAAACAAAGGAATTAGAGAAACATGTGCTTACAGGGGCGTCGAAGCGCCTTCTCCCGCTGATGGAGCAAAGTTGCTACAGTGACAAAGACAAGCTCCGCGCTCATGGGCAATTTATATGGGGCAACTGTGCTGCGAGTATCTAAGCAGTCGTCGTGCATGGATAAAATGCAATGTTTCAAACAGATCTGATGAATTCACCTACTTTGAAAAAGTGTGCGTTAGGAAGTTCTTTTAACACAAAGCGAAAATCTACAGTCAAGCGTCAATCTGCAGACAGCCGTGTGTTCTTTCGTCATGAGCCTGTTGTCAAAACGGCAGAAAAAAATGTTCACAAACGAAATATTGTTTCTACACTTAAAATGAACAAAGAAAAAATGAGCTAGCCTGATATAAGTCATGTTCATGACGATGCAAATGTAACGAGATTTCGAACTGTTCTGTTGCACACGTTGGGACTCATTTTATTTTTCTACAAAAAACATTTGCCATGACGGGAATCGAACCCGGGCCGCCTTGCGTGACAAGGCAGATTCATATCCGCTAGACCATTTGGGAAGACTTGATATGTACACCCTAAGATATGTAAGTGTCATTTCGATGAGGTCTGTAGCAGAGGCCATAGAGCACAGCAAACAAATAATCATGTGTTTAAATATCCTTGTCGTTTTGAAAAATTACCATTGTCACCTGCACAGGAATGCCATGCGGCCAACATTGAAGAAATGTGCTTCTCAAATCTGTCATTAACACTGTTTTCCACACGCTTTTTTCATTGCATTGCCATATAATCAATTGGTCATTGATGCGTCACGAATAACGACAATGCGTCGAAAATTAAAGAAATGTAAACATGAATTATGTTATTACTGTCTAAGCATCGCAAAGCTGTATGCGTAAAGGCGTCTGACGTCACAGTGGCTTGCCTGAAACAAAGGAATTAGAGAAACATGTGCTTACAGGGGCGTCGAACCGCCTTCTCCCGCTGATTGAGCAAAGTTGCTGCAGTGACAAAGACAAGCTCCGCGCTCATGGGCAATTTATATGAGGCAACTGTGCTGCGAGTATCTAAGTAG
The DNA here is from genome assembly GCF_951799395.1 of Argentina silus. Taxonomy (NCBI): domain Eukaryota; kingdom Metazoa; phylum Chordata; class Actinopteri; order Argentiniformes; family Argentinidae; genus Argentina; species Argentina silus. Next base: position 107,814 of record NW_028152628.1, on the reverse strand, counting down.
TCGTCGTGCATGGATAAAATGCAATGTTTCAAACAGATCTGATGAATACACCTACTTTGAAAAAGTGTGCGTTAGGGAGTTCTTTTGACACAAAGCGAAAATCTACAGTCAAGCGTCAATCAGCAGACAGCCGTGTGTTCTTTAGTCATGAGCCTGTTGTCAAAACGGCAGAAAAAAATGTTCACAAACGAAATATTGTTTCTACACTTAAAATGAACAAAGAAAAAATTAGTTAGCCTGATATAAGTCATGTTCATGACGATGCAAATGTAACGAGATTTCGAACTGTTCTGTTGCACACGTTGGGACTCATTTTATTTTTCTACAAAAAACATTTGCCATGACGGGAATCGAACCCGGGCCGCCCTGCGTTACAAGGTAGATGCCTATCCGCTAGACCATTTGGGAAGACTTGATATGTACACCCTAAGATATCTAAGTGTCATTTCGATGAGGTCTGTAGCAGAGGCCATAGAGCACAGCAAACAAATAATCATGTGTTTAAATATCCTTGTCGTTTTGAAAAATTACCATTGTCACCTGCACAGGAATGCCCTGCGGCCAACATTGAAGAAATGTGCTTCTCAAATCTGTCATTAACACTGTTTTCCACACGCTTTTTTCATTGCATTGCCATATAATCAATTGGTCATTGATGCGTCACGAATAACGACAATGCGTCGAAAATTAAAGAAATGTAAACATGAATTATGTTATTACTGTCTAAGCATCGCAAAGCTGTATGCGTAAAGGCGTCTGACGTCACAGTGGCTTGCCTGAAACAAAGGAATTAGAGAAACATGTGCTTACAGGGGCGTCGAACCGCCTTCACCCGCTGATGGAGCAAAGTTGCTACAGTGACAAAGACAAGCTCCGCGCTCATGGGCAATTTATATGGGGCAACTGTGCTGCGAGTATCTAAGCAGTCGTCGTGCATGGATAAAATGCAATGTTTCAAACAGATCTGATGAATTCACCTACTTTGAAAAAGTGTGCGTTAGGAAGTTCTTTTGACACAAAGCGAAAATCTACAGTCAAGCGTCAATCAGCAGACAGCCGTGTGTTCTTTAGTCATGAGCCTGTTGTGAAAACGGCAGAAAAAAATGTTCACAAACGAAATATTGTTTCTACACTTAAAATGAACAAAGAAAAAATTAGTTAGCCTGATATAAGTCATGTTCATGACGATGCAAATGTAACGAGATTTCGAACTCTTCTGTTGCACACGTTGGGACTCATTTTATTTTTCTACAAAAAACATTTGCCACGACGGGAATCGAACCCGGGCTGCCCTGCGTTACAAGGTAGATGCCTATCCGCTAGACCATTTGGGAAGACTTGATATGTACACCCTAAGATATCTAAGTGTCATTTCGATGAGGTCTGTAGCAGAGGCCATAGAGCACAGCAAACAAATAATCATGTGTTTAAATATCCTTGTCGTTTTGAAAAATTACCATTGTCACCTGCACAGGAATGCCATGCGGCCAACATTGAAGAAATGTGCTTCTCAAATCTGTCATTAACACTGTTTTCCACACGCTTTTTTCATTGCATTGCCATATAATCAATTGGTCATTGATGCGTCACGAATAACGACAATGCGTCGAAAATTAAAGAAATGTAAACATGAATTATGTTATTACTGTCTAAGCATCGCAAAGCTGTATGCGTAAAGGCGTCTGACGTCACAGTGGCTTGCCTGAAACAAAGGAATCAGAGAAACATGTGCTTACAGGGGCGTCGAAGCGCCTTCTCCCGCTGATGGAGCAAAGTTGCGACAGTGACAAAGACAAGCTCCGCGCTCATGGGCAATTTATATGGGGCAACTGTGCTGCGAGTATCTAAGCAGTCGTCGTGCATGGATAAAATGCAATGTTTCAAACAGATCTGATGAATTCACCTACTTTGAAAAAGTGTGCGTTAGGAAGTTCTTTTGACACAAAGCGAAAATCTACAGTCAAGCGTCAATCAGCAGACAGCCGTGTGTTCTTTAGTCATGAGCCTGTTGTCAAAACGGCAGAAAAAAATGTTCACAAACGAAATATTGTTTCTACACTTAAAATGAACAAAGAAAAAATTAGCTAGCCTGATATAAGTCATGTTCATGACGATGCAAATGTAACGAGATTTCGAACTGTTCTGTTGCACACGTTGGGACTCATTTTATTTTTCTACAAAAATCATTTGCCATGACGGGAATCGAACCCAGGCCGCCCTGCGTGACAAGGCAGATTCCTATCCACTAGACCATTTGGGAAGACTTGATATGTACACCCTAAGATATCTAAGTGTCATTTCGATGAGGTCTGTAGCAGAGGCCATAGAGCACAGCAAACAAATAATCATGTGTTTAAATATCCTTGTCGTTTTGAAAAATTACCATTGTCACCTGCACAGGAATGCCATGCGGCCAACATTGAAGAAATGTGCTTCTCAAATCTGTCATTAACACTGTTTTCCACACGCTTTTTTCATTGCATTGCCATATAATCAATTGGTCATTGATGCGTCACGAATAACGACAATGCGTCGAAAATTAAAGAAATGTAAACATGAATTATGTTATTACTGTCTAAGCATCGCAAAGCTGTATGCGTAAAGGCGTCTGACGTCACAGTGGCTTGCCTGAAACAAAGGAATTAGAGAAACATGTGCTTACAGGGGCGTCGAACCGCCTTCTCCCGCTGATGGAGCAAAGTTGCTACAGTGACAAAGACAAGCTCCGCGCTCATGGGCAATTTATATGGGGCAACTGTGCTGCGAGTATCTAAGCAGTCGTCGTGCATGGATAAAATGCAATGTTTCAAACAGATCTGATGAATTCACCTACTTTGAAAAAGTGTGCGTTAGGAAGTTCTTTTGACACAAAGCGAAAATCTACAGTCAAGCGTCAATCAGCAGACAGCCGTGTGTTCTTTAGTCATGAGCCTGTTGTGAAAACGGCAGAAAAAAATGTTCACAAACGAAATATTGTTTCTACACTTAAAATGAACAAAGAAAAAATTAGTTAGCCTGATATAAGTCATGTTCATGACGATGCAAATGTAACGAGATTTCGAACTCTTCTGTTGCACACGTTGGGACTCATTTTATTTTTCTACAAAAAACATTTGCCATGACGGGAATCGAACCCGGGCTGCCCTGCGTTACAAGGTAGATGCCTATCCGCTAGACCATTTGGGAAGACTTGATATGTACACCCTAAGATATCTAAGTGTCATTTCGATGAGGTCTGTAGCAGAGGCCATAGAGCACAGCAAACAAATAATCATGTGTTTAAATATCCTTGTCGTTTTGAAAAATTACCATTGTCACCTGCACAGGAATGCCATGCGGCCAACATTGAAGAAATGTGCTTCTCAAATCTGTCATTAACACTGTTTTCCACACGCTTTTTTCATTGCATTGCCATATAATCAATTGGTCATTGATGCGTCACGAATAACGACAATGCGTCGAAAATTAAAGAAATGTAAACATGAATTATGTTATTACTGTCTAAGCATCGCAAAGCTGTATGCGTAAAGGCGTCTGACGTCACAGTGGCTTGCCTGAAACAAAGGAATTAGAGAAACATGTGCTTACAGGGGCGTCGAACCGCCTTCTCCCGCTGATGGAGCAAAGTTGCTACAGTGACAAAGACAAGCTCCGCGCTCATGGGCAATTTATATGGGGCAACTGTGCTGCGAGTATCTAAGCAGTCGTCGTGCATGGATAAAATGCAATGTTTCAAACAGATCTGATGAATTCACCTACTTTGAAAAAGTGTGCGTTAGGAAGTTCTTTTGACACAAAGCGAAAATCTACAGTCAAGCGTCAATCAGCAGACAGCCGTGTGTTCTTTAGTCATGAGCCTGTTGTGAAAACGGCAGAAAAAAATGTTCACAAACGAAATATTGTTTCTACACTTAAAATGAACAAAGAAAAAATTAGTTAGCCTGATATAAGTCATGTTCATGACGATGCAAATGTAACGAGATTTCGAACTCTTCTGTTGCACACGTTGGGACTCATTTTATTTTTCTACAAAAAACATTTGCCATGACGGGAATCGAACCCGGGCTGCCCTGCGTTACAAGGTAGATGCCTATCCGCTAGACCATTTGGGAAGACTTGATATGTACACCCTAAGATATCTAAGTGTCATTTCGATGAGGTCTGTAGCAGAGGCCATAGAGCACAGCAAACAAATAATCATGTGTTTAAATATCCTTGTCGTTTTGAAAAATTACCATTGTCACCTGCACAGGAATGCCATGCGGCCAACATTGAAGAAATGTGCTTCTCAAATCTGTCATTAACACTGTTTTCCACACGCTTTTTTCATTGCATTGCCATATAATCAATTGGTCATTGATGCGTCACGAATAACGACAATGCGTCGAAAATTAAAGAAATGTAAACATGAATTATGTTATTACTGTCTAAGCATCGCAAAGCTGTATGCGTAAAGGCGTCTGACGTCACAGTGGCTTGCCTGAAACAAAGGAATCAGAGAAACATGTGCTTACAGGGGCGTCGAAGCGCCTTCTCCCGCTGATGGAGCAAAGTTGCGACAGTGACAAAGACAAGCTCCGCGCTCATGGGCAATTTATATGGGGCAACTGTGCTGCGAGTATCTAAGCAGTCGTCGTGCATGGATAAAATGCAATGTTTCAAACAGATCTGATGAATTCACCTACTTTGAAAAAGTGTGCGTTAGGAAGTTCTTTTGACACAAAGCGAAAATCTACAGTCAAGCGTCAATCAGCAGACAGCCGTGTGTTCTTTAGTCATGAGCCTGTTGTCAAAACGGCAGAAAAAAATGTTCACAAACGAAATATTGTTTCTACACTTAAAATGAACAAAGAAAAAATTAGCTAGCCTGATATAAGTCATGTTCATGACGATGCAAATGTAACGAGATTTCGAACTGTTCTGTTGCACACGTTGGGACTCATTTTATTTTTCTACAAAAATCATTTGCCATGACGGGAATCGAACCCAGGCCGCCCTGCGTGACAAGGCAGATTCCTATCCACTAGACCATTTGGGAAGACTTGATATGTACACCCTAAGATATCTAAGTGTCATTTCGATGAGGTCTGTAGCAGAGGCCATAGAGCACAGCAAACAAATAATCATGTGTTTAAATATCCTTGTCGTTTTGAAAAATTACCATTGTCACCTGCACAGGAATGCCATGCGGCCAACATTGAAGAAATGTGCTTCTCAAATCTGTCATTAACACTGTTTTCCACACGCTTTTTTCATTGCATTGCCATATAATCAATTGGTCATTGATGCGTCACGAATAACGACAATGCGTCGAAAATTAAAGAAATGTAAACATGAATTATGTTATTACTGTCTAAGCATCGCAAAGCTGTATGCGTAAAGGCGTCTGACGTCACAGTGGCTTGCCTGAAACAAAGGAATCAGAGAAACATGTGCTTACAGGGGCGTCGAAGCGCCTTCTCCCGCTGATGGAGCAAAGTTGCGACAGTGACAAAGACAAGCTCCGCGCTCATGGGCAATTTATATGGGGCAACTGTGCTGCGAGTATCTAAGCAGTCGTCGTGCATGGATAAAATGCAATGTTTCAAACAGATCTGATGAATTCACCTACTTTGAAAAAGTGTGCGTTAGGAAGTTCTTTTGACACAAAGCGAAAATCTACAGTCAAGCGTCAATCAGCAGACAGCCGTGTGTTCTTTAGTCATGAGCCTGTTGTCAAAACGGCAGAAAAAAATGTTCACAAACGAAATATTGTTTCTACACTTAAAATGAACAAAGAAAAAATTAGCTAGCCTGATATAAGTCATGTTCATGACGATGCAAATGTAACGAGATTTCGAACTGTTCTGTTGCACACGTTGGGACTCATTTTATTTTTCTACAAAAATCATTTGCCATGACGGGAATCGAACCCAGGCCGCCCTGCGTGACAAGGCAGATTCCTATCCACTAGACCATTTGGGAAGACTTGATATGTACACCCTAAGATATCTAAGTGTCATTTCGATGAGGTCTGTAGCAGAGGCCATAGAGCACAGCAAACAAATAATCATGTGTTTAAATATCCTTGTCGTTTTGAAAAATTACCATTGTCACCTGCACAGGAATGCCATGCGGCCAACATTGAAGAAATGTGCTTCTCAAATCTGTCATTAACACTGTTTTCCACACGCTTTTTTCATTGCATTGCCATATAATCAATTGGTCATTGATGCGTCACGAATAACGACAATGCGTCGAAAATTAAAGAAATGTAAACATGAATTATGTTATTACTGTCTAAGCATCGCAAAGCTGTATGCGTAAAGGCGTCTGACGTCACAGTGGCTTGCCTGAAACAAAGGAATCAGAGAAACATGTGCTTACAGGGGCGTCGAAGCGCCTTCTCCCGCTGATGGAGCAAAGTTGCGACAGTGACAAAGACAAGCTCCGCGCTCATGGGCAATTTATATGGGGCAACTGTGCTGCGAGTATCTAAGCAGTCGTCGTGCATGGATAAAATGCAATGTTTCAAACAGATCTGATGAATTCACCTACTTTGAAAAAGTGTGCGTTAGGAAGTTCTTTTGACACAAAGCGAAAATCTACAGTCAAGCGTCAATCAGCAGACAGCCGTGTGTTCTTTAGTCATGAGCCTGTTGTCAAAACGGCAGAAAAAAATGTTCACAAACGAAATATTGTTTCTACACTTAAAATGAACAAAGAAAAAATTAGCTAGCCTGATATAAGTCATGTTCATGACGATGCAAATGTAACGAGATTTCGAACTGTTCTGTTGCACACGTTGGGACTCATTTTATTTTTCTACAAAAATCATTTGCCATGACGGGAATCGAACCCAGGCCGCCCTGCGTGACAAGGCAGATTCCTATCCACTAGACCATTTGGGAAGACTTGATATATACACCCTAAGATATCTAAGTGTCATTTCGATGAGGTCTGTAGCAGAGGCCATAGAGCACAGCAAACAAATAATCATGTGTTTAAATATCCTTGTCGTTTTGAAAAATTACCATTGTCACCTGCACAGGAATGCCATGCGGCCAACATTGAAGAAATGTGCTTCTCAAATCTGTCATTAACACTGTTTTCCACACGCTTTTTTCATTGCATTGCCATATAATCAATTGGTCATTGATGCGTCACGAATAACGACAATGCGTCGAAAATTAAAGAAATGTAAACATGAATTATGTTATTACTGTCTAAGCATCGCAAAGCTGTATGCGTAAAGGCGTCTGACGTCACAGTGGCTTGCCTGAAACAAAGGAATTAGAGAAACATGTGCTTACAGGGGCGTCGAACCGCCTTCTCCCGCTGATGGAGCAAAGTTGCTACAGTGACAAAGACAAGCTCCGCGCTCATGGGCAATTTATATGAGGCAACTGTGCTGCGAGTATCTAAGTAGTCGTCGTGCATGGATAAAATGCAATGTTTCAAACAGATCTGATGAATTCACCTACTTTGAAAAAGTGTGCGTTAGGGAGTTCTTTTGACACAAAGCGAAAATCTACAGTCAAGCGTCAATCAGCAGACAGCCGTGTGTTCTTTAGTAATGAGCCTGTTGTCAAAACGGTAGAAAAAAATGTTCACAAACGAAATATTGTTTCTACACTTAAAATGAACAAAGAAAAAATTAGTTAGCCTGATATAAGTCATGTTCATGACGATGCAAATGTAACGAGATTTCGAACTGTTCTGTTGCACACGTTGGGACTCATTTTATTTTTCTACAAAAAACATTTGCCATGACGGGAATCGAACCCGGGCCGCCCTGCGTTACAAGGTAGATGCCTATCCGCTAGACCATTTGGGAAGACTTGATATGTACACCCTAAGATATCTAAGTGTCATTTCGATGAGGTCTGTAGCAGAGGCCATAGAGCACAGCAAACAAATAATCATGTGTTGAAATATCCTTGTCGTTTTGAAAAATTACCATTGTCACCTGCACAGGAATGCCATGCGGCCAACATTGAAGAAATGTGCTTCTCAAATCTGTCATTAACACTGTTTTCCACACGCTTTTTTCATTGCATTGCCATATAATCAATTGGTCATTGATGCGTCACGAATAACGACAATGCGTCGAAAATTAAAGAAATGTAAACATGAATTATGTTATTACTGTCTAAGCATCGCAAAGCTGAATGCGTAAAGGCGTCTGACGTCACAGTGGCTTGCCTGAAACAAAGGAATTAGAGAAACATGTACTTACAGGGGCGTCGAACCGCCTTCTCCCGCTGATGGAGCAAAGTTGCTGCAGTGACAAAGACAAGCTCCGCGATCATGGGCAATTTATATGAGGCAACTGTGCTGCGAGTATCTAAGTAGTCGTCGTGCATGGATAAAATGCAATGTTTCAAACAGATCTGATGAATACACCTACTTTGAAAAAGTGTGCGTTAGGGAGTTCTTTTGACACAAAGCGAAAATCTACAGTCAAGCGTCAATCAGCAGACAGCCGTGTGTTCTTTAGTCATGAGCCTGTTGTCAAAACGGCAGAAAAGAATGTTCACAAACGAAATATTGTTTCTACACTTAAAATGAACAAAGAAAAAATTAGTTAGCCTGATATAAGTCATGTTCATGACGATGCAAATGTAACGAGATTTCGAACTGTTCTGTTGCACACGTTGGGACTCATTTTATTTTTCTACAAAAAACATTTGCCATGACGGGAATCGAACCCGGGCCGCCCTGCGTTACAAGGTAGATGCCTATCCGCTAGACCATTTGGGAAGACTTGATATGTACACCCTAAGATATCTAAGTGTCATTTCGATGAGGTCTGTAGCAGAGGCCATAGAGCACAGCAAACAAATAATCATGTGTTTAAATATCCTTGTCGTTTTGAAAAATTACCATTGTCACCTGCACAGGAATGCCCTGCGGCCAACATTGAAGAAATGTGCTTCTCAAATCTGTCATTAACACTGTTTTCCACACGCTTTTTTCATTGCATTGCCATATAATCAATTGGTCATTGATGCGTCACGAATAACGACAATGCGTCGAAAATTAAAGAAATGTAAACATGAATTATGTTATTACTGTCTAAGCATCGCAAAGCTGTATGCGTAAAGGCGTCTGACGTCACAGTGGCTTGCCTGAAACAAAGGAATTCGAGAAACATGTGCTTACAGGGGCGTCGAACCGCATTCTCCCGCTGATGGAGCAAAGTTGCTACAGTGACAAAGACAAGCTCCGCGCTCATGGGCAATTTATATGGGGCAACTGTGCTGCGAGTATCTAAGCAGTCGTCGTGCATGGATAAAATGCAATGTTTCAAACAGATCTGATGAATTCACCTACTTTGAAAAAGTGTGCGTTAGGAAGTTCTTTTGACACAAAGCGAAAATCTACAGTCAAGCGTCAATCAGCAGACAGCCGTGTGTTCTTTAGTCATGAGCCTGTTGTCAAAACGGCAGAAAAAAATGTTCACAAACGAAATATTGTTTCTACACTTAAAATGAACAAAGAAAAAATTAGCTAGCCTGATATAAGTCATGTTCATGACGATGCTAATGTAACGAGATTTCGAACTGTTCTGTTGCACACGTTGGGACTCATTTTATTTTTCTACAAAAAACATTTGCCATGACGGGAATCGAACCCGGGCCGCCCTGCGTTACAAGGTAGATGCCTATCCGCTAGACCATTTGGGAAGACTTGATATGTACACCCTAAGATATCTAAGTGTCATTTCGATGAGGTCTGTAGCAGAGGCCATAGAGCACAGCAAACAAATAATCATGTGTTTAAATATCCTTGTCGTTTTGAAAAATTACCATTGTCACCTGCACAGGAATGCCCTGCGGCCAACATTGAAGAAATGTGCTTCTCAAATCTGTCATTAACACTGTTTTCCACACGCTTTTTTCATTGCATTGCCATATAATCAATTGGTCATTGATGCGTCACGAATAACGACAATGCGTCGAAAATTAAAGAAATGTAAACATGAATTATGTTATTACTGTCTAAGCATCGCAAAGCTGTATGCGTAAAGGCGTCTGACGTCACAGTGGCTTGCCTGAAACAAAGGAATTAGAGAAACATGTGCTTACAGGGGCGTCGAAGCGCCTTCTCCCGCTGATGGAGCAAAGTTGCTACAGTGACAAAGACAAGCTCCGCGCTCATGGGCAATTTATATGAGGCAACTGTGCTGCGAGTATCTAAGTAGTCGTCGTGCATGGATAAAATGCAATGTTTCAAACAGATCTGATGAATTCACCTACTTTGAAAAAGTGTGCGTTAGGGAGTTCTTTTGACACAAAGCGAAAATCTACAGTCAAGCGTCAATCAGCAGACAGTCGTGTGTTCTTTAGTAATGAGCCTGTTGTCAAAACGGCAGAAAAAAATGTTCACAAACGAAATATTGTTTCTACACTTAAAATGAACAAAGAAAAAATTAGCTAGCCTGATATAAGTCATGTTCATGACGATGCAAATGTAACGAGATTTCGAACTGTTCTGTTGCACACGTTGGGACTCATTTTATTTTTCTACAAAAAACACTTGCCATGACGGGAATCGAACCCGGGCCGCCCTGCGTTACAAGGTAGATGCCTATCCGCTAAACCATTTGGGAAAACTTGATATGTACACCCTAAGATATCTAAGTGTCATTTCGATGAGGTCTGTAGCAGAGGCCATAGAGCACAGCAAACAAATAATCATGTGTTTAAATATCCTTGTCGTTTTGAAAAATTACCATTGTCACCTGCACAGGAATGCCATGCGGCCAACATTGAAGAAATGTGCTTCTCAAATCTGTCATTAACACTGTTTTCCACACGCTTTTTTCATTGCATTGCCATATAATCAATTGGTCATTGATGCGTCACGAATAACGACAATGCGTCGAAAATTAAAGAAATGTAAACATGAATTATGTTATTACTGTCTAAGCATCGCAAAGCTGTATGCGTAAAGTCGTCTGACGTCACAGTGGCTTGCCTGAAACAAAGGAATTAGAGAAACATGTGCTTACAGGGGCGTCGAACCGCCTTCTCCCGCTGATGGAGCAAAGTTGCTACAGTGACAAAGACAAGCTCCGCGCTCATGGGCAATTTATATGAGGCAACTGTGCTGCGAGTATCTAAGTAGTCGTCGTGCATGGATAAAATGCAATGTTTCAAACAGATCTGATGAATTCACCTACTTTGAAAAAGTGTGCGTTAGGGAGTTCTTTTGACACAAAGCGAAAATCTACAGTCAAGCGTCAATCAGCAGACAGCCGTGTGTTCTTTAGTAATGAGCCTGTTGTCAAAACGGCAGAAAAAAATGTTCACAAACGAAATATTGTTTCTACACTTAAAATGAACAAAGAAAAAATTAGCTAGCCTGATATAAGTCATGTTCATGACGATGCAAATGTAACGAGATTTCGAACTGTTCTGTTGCACACGTTGGGACTCATTTTATTTTTCTACAAAAAACATTTGCCATGACAGGAATCAAACCCGGGGCGCCCTGCGTTACAAGGTAGATGCCTATCCGCTAGACCATTTGGGAAGACTTGATATGTACACCCTAAGATATCTAAGTGTCATTTCGATGAGGTCTGTAGCAGAGGCCATAGAGCACAGCAAACAAATAATCATGTGTTGAAATATCCTTGTCGTTTTGAAAAATTACCATTGTCACCTGCACAGGAATGCCATGCGGCCAACATTGAAGAAATGTGCTTCTCAAATCTGTCATTAACACTGTTTTCCACACGCTTTTTTCATTGCATTGCCATATAATCAATTGGTCATTGATGCGTCACGAATAACGACAATGCGTCGAAAATTAAAGAAATGTAAACATGAATTATGTTATTACTGTCTAAGCATCGCAAAGCTGTATGCGTAAAGGCGTCTGACGTTACAGTGGCTTGCCTGAAACAAAGGAATCAGAGAAACATGTGCTTACAGGGGCGTCGAAGCGCCTTCTCCCGCTGATGGAGCAAAGTTGCTACAGTGACAAAGACAAGCTCCGCGCTCATGGGCAATTTATATGAGGCAACTGTGCTGCGAGTATCTAAGTCGTCGTCGTGCATGGATAAAATGCAATGTTTCAAACAGATCTGATGAATTCACCTACTTTGAAAAAGTGTGCGTTAGGGAGTTCTTTTGACACAAAGCGAAAATCTACAGTCAAGCGTCAATCAGCAGACAGCCGTGTGTTCTTTAGTAATGAGCCTGTTGTCAAAACGGCAGAAAAAAATGTTCACAAACGAAATATTGTTTCTACACTTAAAATGAACAAAGAAAAAATGAGCTAGCCTGATATAAGTCATGTTCATGACGATGCAAATGTAACGAGATTTCGAACTGTTCTGTTGCACACGTTGGGACTCATTTTATTTTTCTACAAAAAACATTTGCCATGACGGGAATCGAACCCAGGCCGCCCTGCGTGACAAGGCAGATTCCTATCCGCTAGACCATTTGGGAAGACTTGATATGTACACCCTAAGATATCTAAGTGTCATTTCGATGAGGTCTGTAGCAGAGGCCATAGAGCACAGCAAACAAATAATCATGTGTTTAAATATCCTTGTCGTTTTGAAAAATTACCATTGTCACCTGCACAGGAATGCAATGCGGCCAACATTGAAGAAATGTGCTTCTCAAATCTGTCATTAACACTGTTTTCCACACGCTTTTTTCATTGCATTGCCATATAATCAATTGGTCATTGATGCATCACGAATAACGACAATGCGTCGAAAATTAAAGAAATGTAAACATGACTTATGTTATTACTGTCTAAGCATCGCAAAGCTGTATGCGTAAAGGCGTCTGACGTCACAGTGGCTTGCCTGAAACAAAGGAATTAGAGAAACATGTGCTTACAGGGGCGTCGAACCGCCTTCTCCCGCTGATGGAGCAAAGTTGCTACAGTGACAAAGACAAGCTCCGCGCTCATGGGCAATTTATATGAGGCAACTGTGCTGCGAGTATCTAAGCAGTCGTCGTGCATGGATAAAATGCAATGTTTCAAACAGATCTGATGAATTCACCTACTTTGAAAAAGTGTGCGTTAGGGAGTTCTTTTGACACAAAGCGAAAATCTACAGTCAAGCGTCAATCAGCAGACAGCCGTGTGTTCTTTTGTAATGAGCCTGTTGTCAAAACGGCAGAAAAAAATGTTCACAAACGAAATATTGTTTCTACACTTAAAATGAACAAAGAAAAAATTAGCTAGCCTGATATAAGTCATGTTCATGACGATGCAAATGTAACGAGATTTCGAACTGTTCTGTTGCACACGTTGGGACTCATTTTATTTTTCTACAAGAATCATTTGCCATCACGGGAATCGAACCCGGGCCGCCCTGCGTGACAAGGCAGATTCCTATCCGCTAGACCATTTGGGAAGACTTGATATGTACACCCTAAGATATCTAAGTGTCATTTCGATGAGGTCTGTAGCAGAGGCCATAGAGCACAGCAAACAAATAATCATGTGTTTAAATATCCTTGTCGTTTTGAAAAATTACCATTGTCACCTGCACAGGAAAGCCATGCGGCCAACATTGAAGAAATGTGCTTCTCAAATCTGTCATTAACACTGTTTTCCACACGCTTTTTTCATTGCATTGCCATATAATCAATTGGTCATTGATGCGTCACGAATAACGACAATGCGTCGAAAATTAAAGAAATGTAAACATGAATTATGTTATTACTGTCTAAGCATCGCAAAGATGTATGCGTAAAGGCGTCTGACGTCACAGTGGCTTGCCTGAAACAAAGGAATTAGAGAAACATGTGCTTACAGGGGCGTCGAACCGCCTTCTCCCGCTGATGGAGCAAAGTTGCTACAGTGACAAAGACAAGCTCCGCGCTCATCGGCAAATTATATGGGGCAACTGTGCTGCGAGTATCTAAGCAGTCGTCGTGCATGGATAAAATGCAATGTTTCAAACAGATCTGATGAATTCACCTACTTTGAAAAAGTGTGCGTTAGGAAGTTCTTTTGACACAAAGCGAAAATCTACAGTCAAGCGTCAATCAGCAGACAGCCGTGTGTTCTTTAGTCATGAGCCTGTTGTCAAAACGGCAGAAAAAAATGTTCACAAACAAAATATTGTTTCTACACTTAAAATGAACAAAGAAAAAATGAGCTAGCCTGATATAAGTCATGTTCATGACGATGCAAATGTAACGAGATTTCGAACTGTTCTGTTGCACACGTTGGGACTCATTTTATTTTTCTACAAAAAACATTTGCCATGACGGGAATCGAACCCGGGCCCCCTGCGTTACAAGGTAGATGCCTATCCGCCAGACCATTTGGGAAGACTTGATATGTACACCCTAAGATATCTAAGTGTCATTTCGATGAGGTCTGTAGCAGAGGCCATAGAGCACAGCAAACAAATAATCATGTGTTTAAATATCCTTGTCGTTTTGAAAAATTACCATTGTCACCTGCACAGGAATGCCATGCGGCCAACATTGAAGAAATGTGCTTCTCAAATCTGTCATTAACACTGTTTTCCACACGCTTTTTTCATTGCATTGCCATATAATCAATTGGTCATTGATGCGTCACGAATAACGACAATGCGTCGAAAATTAAAGAAATGTAAACATGAATTATGTTATTACTGTCTAAGCATCGCAAAGCTGTATGCGTAAAAGCGTCTGACGTCACAGTGGCTTGACTGAAACAAAGGAATCAGAGAAACATGTGCTTACAGGGGCGTCGAAGCGCCTTCTCCCGCTGATGGAGCAAAGTTGCTACAGTGACAAAGACAAGCTCCGCGCTCATGGGCAATGTATATGGGTCAACTGTGCTGCGAGTATCTAAGCAGTCGTCGTGCATGGATAAAATGCAATGTTTCAAACAGATCTGATGAATTCACCTACTTTGAAAAAGTGTGCGTTAGGAAGTTCTTTTGACACAAAGCGAAAATCTACAGTCAAGCGTCAATCAGCAGACAGCCGTGTGTTCTTTAGTCATGAGCCTGTTGTCAAAACGGCAGAAAAAAATGGTCACAAACGAAATATTGTTTCTACACTTAAAATGAACAAAGAAAAAATGAGCTAGCCTGATATAAGTCATGTTCATGACGATGCAAATGTAACGAGATTTCGAACTGTTCTGTTGCACACGTTGGGACTCATTTTATTTTTCTACAAAAAACATTTGCCATGACGGGAATCGAACCCGGGCCGCCCTGCGTTACAATGTAGATGCCTATCCGCTAGACCATTTGGGAAGACTTGATATGTACACCCTAAGATATCTAAGTGTCATTTCGATGAGGTCTGTAGCAGAGGCCATAGAGCACAGCAAACAAATAATCATGTGTTTAAATATCCTTGTCGTTTTGAAAAATTACCATTGTCACCTGCACAGGAATGCCATGCGGCCAACATTGAAGAAATGTGCTTCTCAAATCTGTCATTAACACTGTTTTCCACACGCTTTTTTCATTGCATTGCCATATAATCAATTGGTCATTGATGCGTCACGAATAACGACAATGCGTCGAAAATTAAAGAAATGTAAACATGAATTATGTTATTACTGTCTAAGCATCGCAAAGCTGTATGCGTAAAGGCGTCTGACGTCACAGTGGCTTGCCTGAAACAAAGGAATTAGAGAATCATGTGCTTACAGGGGCGTCGAAGCGCCTTCTCCCGCTGATGGAGCAAAGTTGCTACAGTGACAAAGACAAGCTCCGCGCTCATCGGCAAATTATATGGGGCAACTGTGCTGCGAGTATCTAAGCAGTCGTCGTGCATGGATAAAATGCAATGTTTCAAACAGATCTGATGAATTCACCTACTTTGAAAAAGTGTGCGTTAGGAAGTTCTTTTGACACAAAGCGAAAATCTACAGTCAAGCGTCAATCAGCAGACAGCCGTGTGTTCTTTAGTCATGAGCCTGTTGTCAAAACGGCAGAAAAAAATGGTCACAAACGAAATATTGTTTCTACACTTAAAATGAACAAAGAAAAAATGAGCTAGCCTGATATAAGTCATGTTCATGACTTATATCATATTTATATCGGCATTCCATATTTATATTTATTCGGCATCTACCTCATGTTACTGTTAATACATATATACTGCTAGACTGCATTACCCATACAGCTCATATGCTGCTACACTGCTCATACTGTAACTATTTATTCTACTATAATGCTACTGTTACTCACATACTGCTATACTGCACTGCTATATTATACTGCTTATATTATTCTATATTACACTGCACTACTACTGATCATATATTGCACTACCTGTAAATACTGTTCATTGCACTTTCTGCTATTTTGCACTTCTGGTTAGACGCTAACTGCATTTCGTTGTCTCTGTACTTGTACTCTGCACAATGACAATAAAGTTGAATCTAATCTAATCTAATGCAAATGTAACGAGATTTCGAACTGTTCTGTTGCACACGTTGGGACTCATTTTATTTTTCTACAAAAAACATTTGCCATGACGGGAATCGAACCCGGGCCGCCCTGCGTTACAAGGTAGATGCCTATCCGCTAGACCATTTGGGAAGACTTGATATGTACACCCTAAGATATCTAAGTGTCATTTCGATGAGGTCTGTAGCAGAGGCCATAGAGCACAGCAAACAAATAATCATGTGTTTAAATATCCTTGTCGTTTTGAAAAATTACCATTGTCACCTGCACAGGAATGCCATGCGGCCAACATTGAAGAAATGTGCTTCTCAAATCTGTCATTAACACTGTTTTCCACACGCTTTTTTCATTGCATTGCCATATAATCAATTGGTCATTGATGCGTCACGAATAACGACAATGCGTCGAAAATTAAAGAAATGTAAACATGAATTATGTTATTACTGTCTAAGCATCGCAAAGCTGTATGCGTAAAGGCGTCTGACGTCACAGTGGCTTGCCTGAAACAAAGGAATCAGAGAAACATGTGCTTACAGGGGCGTCGAACCGCCTTCTCCCGCTGATGGAGCAAAGTTGCTACAGTGACAAAGACAAGCTCCGCGCTCATGGGCAATGTATATGGGGCAACTGTGCTGCGAGTATCTAAGCAGTCGTCGTGCATGGATAAAATGCAATGTTTCAAACAGATCTGATGAATTCACCTACTTTGAAAAAGTGTGCGTTAGGAAGTTCTTTTGACACAAAGCGAAAATCTACAGTCAAGCGTCAATCAGCAGACAGCCGTGTGTTCTTTAGTCATGAGCCTGTTGTCAAAACGGCAGAAAAAAAAGGTCACAAACGAAATATTGTTTCTACACTTAAAATGAACAAAGAAAAAATGAGCTAGCCTGATATAAGTCATGTTCATGACGATGCAAATGTAACGAGATTTCGAACTGTTCTGTTGCACACGTTGGGACTCATTTTATTTTTCTACAAAAATCATTTGCCATGACGGGAATCGAACCCGGGACGCACTGCGTGACAAGTCAGATTCCTATCCGCTAGACCATTTGGGAAGACTTGATATGTACACCCTAAGATATCTAAGTGTCATTTCGATGAGGTCTGTAGCAGAGGCCATAGAGCACAGCAAACAAATAATCATGTGTTTAAATATCCTTGTCGTTTTGAAAAATTACCATTGTCACCTGCACAGGAATGCCATGCGGCCAACATTGAAGAAATGTGCTTCTCAAATCTGTCATTAACACTGTTTTCCACACGCTTTTTTCATTGCATTGCCATATAATCAATTGGTCATTGATGCGTCACGAATAACGACAATGCGTCGAAAATTAAAGAAATGTAAACATGAATTATGTTATTACTGTCTAAGCATCGCAAAGCTGTATGCGTAAAGGCGTCTGACGTCACAGTGGCTTGCCTGAAACAAAGGAATTAGAGAAACATGTGCTTACAGGGGCGTCGAACCGCCTTCTCCCGCTGATGGAGCAAAGTTGCTACAGTGACAAAGACAAGCTCCGCGCTCATGGGCAATTTATATGGGGCAACTGTGCTGCGAGTATCTAAGCAGTCGTCGTGCATGGATAAAATGCAATGTTTCAAACAGATCTGATGAATTCACCTACTTTGAAAAAGTGTGCGTTAGGAAGTTCTTTTGACACAAAGCGAAAATCTACAGTCAAGCGTCAATCAGCAGACAGCCGTGTGTTCTTTAGTCATGAGCCTGTTGTCAAAACGGCAGAAAAAAATGTTCACAAACGAAATATTGTTTCTACACTTAAAATGAACAAAGAAAAAATGAGCTAGCCTGATATAAGTCATGTTCATGACGATGCAAATGTAACGAGATTTCGAACTGTTCTGTTGCACACGTTGGGACTCATTTTATTTTTCTACAAAAAACATTTGCCATGACGGGAATCGAACCCGGGCCGCCCTGCGTTACAAGGTAGATGCCTATCCGCTAGACCATTTGGGAAGACTTGATATGTACACCCTAAGATATCTAAGTGTCATTTCGATGAGGTCTGTAGCAGAGGCCATAGAGCACAGCAAACAAATAATCATGTGTTTAAATATCCTTGTCGTTTTGAAAAATTACCATTGTCACCTGCACAGGAATGCCATGCGGCCAACATTGAAGAAATGTGCTTCTCAAATCTGTCATTAACACTGTTTTCCACACGCTTTTTTCATTGCATTGCCATAAAATCAATTGGTCATTGATGCGTCACAAATAACGACCATGCGTCGAAAATTAAAGAAATGTAAACATGAATTATGTTATTACTGTCTAAGCATCGCAAAGCTGTATGCGTAAAGGCGTCTGACGTCACAGTGGCTTGCCTGAAACAAAGGAATCAGAGAAACATGTGCTTACAGGGGCGTCGAAGCGCCTTCTCCCGCTGATGGAGCAAAGTTGCTACAGTGACAAAGACAAGCTCCGCGCTCATGGGCAATGTATATGGGTCAACTGTGCTGCGAGTATCTAAGCAGTCGTCGTGCATGGATAAAATGCAATGTTTCAAACAGATCTGATGAATTCACCTACTTTGAAAAAGTGTGCGTTAGGAAGTTCTTTTGACACAAAGCGAAAATCTACAGTCAAGCGTCAATCAGCAGACAGCCGTGTGTTCTTTAGTCATGAGCCTGTTGTCAAAACGGCAGAAAAAAATGGTCACAAACGAAATATTGTTTCTACACTTAAAATGAACAAAGAAAAAATGAGCTAGCCTGATATAAGTCATGTTCATGACGATGCAAATGTAACGAGATTTTGAACTGTTCTGTTGCACACGTTGGGACTCATTTTATTTTTCTACAAAAAACATTTGCCATGACGGGAATCGAACCCGGGCCGCCCTGCGTTACAATGTAGATGCCTATCCGCTAGACCATTTGGGAAGACTTGATATGTACACCCTAAGATATCTAAGTGTCATTTCGATGAGGTCTGTAGCAGAGGCCATAGAGCACAGCAAACAAATAATCATGTGTTTAAATATCCTTGTCGTTTTGAAAAATTACCATTGTCACCTGCACAGGAATGCCATGCGGCCAACATTGAAGAAATGTGCTTCTCAAATCTGTCATTAACACTGTTTTCCACACGCTTTTTTCATTGCATTGCCATATAATCAATTGGTCATTGATGCGTCACGAATAACGACAATGCGTCGAAAATTAAAGAAATGTAAACATGAATTATGTTATTACTGTCTAAGCATCGCAAAGCTGTATGCGTAAAGGCGTCTGACGTCACAGTGGCTTGCCTGAAACAAAGGAATTAGAGAATCATGTGCTTACAGGGGCGTCGAAGCGCCTTCTCCCGCTGATGGAGCAAAGTTGCTACAGTGACAAAGACAAGCTCCGCGCTCATCGGCAAATTATATGGGGCAACTGTGCTGCGAGTATCTAAGCAGTCGTCGTGCATGGATAAAATGCAATGTTTCAAACAGATCTGATGAATTCACCTACTTTGAAAAAGTGTGCGTTAGGAAGTTCTTTTGACACAAAGCGAAAATCTACAGTCAAGCGTCAATCAGCAGACAGCCGTGTGTTCTTTAGTCATGAGCCTGTTGTCAAAACGGCAGAAAAAAATGGTCACAAACGAAATATTGTTTCTACACTTAAAATGAACAAAGAAAAAATGAGCTAGCCTGATATAAGTCATGTTCATGACTTATATCATATTTATATCGGCATTCCATATTTATATTTATTCGGCATCTACCTCATGTTACTGTTAATACATATATACTGCTAGACTGCATTACCCATACAGCTCATATGCTGCTACACTGCTCATACTGTAACTATTTATTCTACTATAATGCTACTGTTACTCACATACTGCTATACTGCACTGCTATATTATACTGCTTATATTATTCTATATTACACTGCACTACTACTGATCATATATTGCACTACCTGTAAATACTGTTCATTGCACTTTCTGCTATTTTGCACTTCTGGTTAGACGCTAACTGCATTTCGTTGTCTCTGTACTTGTACTCTGCACAATGACAATAAAGTTGAATCTAATCTAATCTAATGCAAATGTAACGAGATTTCGAACTGTTCTGTTGCACACGTTGGGACTCATTTTATTTTTCTACAAAAAACATTTGCCATGACGGGAATCGAACCCGGGCCGCCCTGCGTTACAAGGTAGATGCCTATCCGCTAGACCATTTGGGAAGACTTGATATGTACACCCTAAGATATCTAAGTGTCATTTCGATGAGGTCTGTAGCAGAGGCCATAGAGCACAGCAAACAAATAATCATGTGTTTAAATATCCTTGTCGTTTTGAAAAATTACCATTGTCACCTGCACAGGAATGCCATGCGGCCAACATTGAAGAAATGTGCTTCTCAAATCTGTCATTAACACTGTTTTCCACACGCTTTTTTCATTGCATTGCCATATAATCAATTGGTCATTGATGCGTCACGAATAACGACAATGCGTCGAAAATTAAAGAAATGTAAACATGAATTATGTTATTACTGTCTAAGCATCGCAAAGCTGTATGCGTAAAGGCGTCTGACGTCACAGTGGCTTGCCTGAAACAAAGGAATCAGAGAAACATGTGCTTACAGGGGCGTCGAACCGCCTTCTCCCGCTGATGGAGCAAAGTTGCTACAGTGACAAAGACAAGCTCCGCGCTCATGGGCAATGTATATGGGGCAACTGTGCTGCGAGTATCTAAGCAGTCGTCGTGCATGGATAAAATGCAATGTTTCAAACAGATCTGATGAATTCACCTACTTTGAAAAAGTGTGCGTTAGGAAGTTCTTTTGACACAAAGCGAAAATCTACAGTCAAGCGTCAATCAGCAGACAGCCGTGTGTTCTTTAGTCATGAGCCTGTTGTCAAAACGGCAGAAAAAAAAGGTCACAAACGAAATATTGTTTCTACACTTAAAATGAACAAAGAAAAAATGAGCTAGCCTGATATAAGTCATGTTCATGACGATGCAAATGTAACGAGATTTCGAACTGTTCTGTTGCACACGTTGGGACTCATTTTATTTTTCTACAAAAATCATTTGCCATGACGGGAATCGAACCCGGGACGCACTGCGTGACAAGTCAGATTCCTATCCGCTAGACCATTTGGGAAGACTTGATATGTACACCCTAAGATATCTAAGTGTCATTTCGATGAGGTCTGTAGCAGAGGCCATAGAGCACAGCAAACAAATAATCATGTGTTTAAATATCCTTGTCGTTTTGAAAAATTACCATTGTCACCTGCACAGGAATGCCATGCGGCCAACATTGAAGAAATGTGCTTCTCAAATCTGTCATTAACACTGTTTTCCACACGCTTTTTTCATTGCATTGCCATATAATCAATTGGTCATTGATGCGTCACGAATAACGACAATGCGTCGAAAATTAAAGAAATGTAAACATGAATTATGTTATTACTGTCTAAGCATCGCAAAGCTGTATGCGTAAAGGCGTCTGACGTCACAGTGGCTTGCCTGAAACAAAGGAATTAGAGAAACATGTGCTTACAGGGGCGTCGAACCGCCTTCTCCCGCTGATGGAGCAAAGTTGCTACAGTGACAAAGACAAGCTCCGCGCTCATGGGCAATTTATATGGGGCAACTGTGCTGCGAGTATCTAAGCAGTCGTCGTGCATGGATAAAATGCAATGTTTCAAACAGATCTGATGAATTCACCTACTTTGAAAAAGTGTGCGTTAGGAAGTTCTTTTGACACAAAGCGTAAATCTACAGTCAAGCGTCAATCAGCAGACAGCCGTGTGTTCTTTAGTCATGAGCCTGTTGTCAAAACGGCAGAAAAAAATGTTCACAAACGAAATATTGTTTCTACACTTAAAATGAACAAAGAAAAAATGAGCTAGCCTGATATAAGTCATGTTCATGACGATGCAAATGTAACGAGATTTCGAACTGTTCTGTTGCACACGTTGGGACTCATTTTATTTTTCTACAAAAAACATTTGCCATGACGGGAATCGAACCCGGGCCGCCCTGCGTTACAAGGTAGATGCCTATCCGCTAGACCATTTGGGAAGACTTGATATGTACACCCTAAGATATCTAAGTGTCATTTCGATGAGGTCTGTAGCAGAGGCCATAGAGCACAGCAAACAAATAATCATGTGTTTAAATATCCTTGTCGTTTTGAAAAATTACCATTGTCACCTGCACAGGAATGCCATGCGGCCAACATTGAAGAAATGTGCTTCTCAAATCTGTCATTAACACTGTTTTCCACACGCTTTTTTCATTGCATTGCCATCTAATCAATTGGTCATTGATGCGTCACGAATAACGACAATGCGTCGAAAATTAAAGAAATGTAAACATGAATTATGTTATTACTGTCTAAGCATCGCAAAGCTGTATGCGTAAAAGCGTCTGACGTCACAGTGGCTTGCCTGAAACAAAGGAATCAGAGAAACATGTGCTTACAGGGGCGTCGAAGCGCCTTCTCCCGCTGATGGAGCAAAGTTGCTACAGTGACAAAGACAAGCTCCGCGCTCATGGGCAATTTATATGAGGCAACTGTGCTGCGAGTATCTAAGTAGTCGTCGTGCATGGATAAAATGCAATGTTTCAAACAGATCTGATGAATTCACCTACTTTGAAAAAGTGTGCGTTAGGGAGTTCTTTTGACACAAAGCGAAAATCTACAGTCAAGCGTCAATCAGCAGACAGCCGTGTGTTCTTTAGTCATGAGCCTGTTGTCAAAACGGCAGAAAAAAATGGTCACAAACGAAATATTGTTTCTACACTTAAAATGAACAAAGAAAAAATGAGCTAGCCTGATATAAGTCATGTTCATGACGATGCAAATGTAACGAGATTTCGAACTGTTCTGTTGCACACGTTGGGACTCATTTTATTTTTATACAAAAAACATTTGCCATGACGGGAATCGAACCCAGGCCGCCCTGCGTTACAAGGTAGATGCCTATCCGCTAGACCATTTGGGAAGACTTGATATGTACACCCTAAGATATATAAGTGTCATTTCGATGAGGTCTGTAGCAGAGGCCATAGAGCACAGCAAACAAATAATCATGTGTTTAAATATCCTTGTCGTTTTGAAAAATTACCATTGTCACCTGCACAGGAATGCCATGCGGCCAACATTGAAGAAATGTGCTTCTCAAATCTGTCATTAACACTGTTTTCCACACGCTTTTTTCATTGCATTGCCATATAATCAATTGGTCATTGATGCGTCACGAATAACGACAATGCGTCGAAAATTAAAGAAATGTAAACATGAATTATGTTATTACTGTCTAAGCATCGCAAAGCTGTATGCGTAAAGGCGTCTGACGTCACAGTGGCTTGCCTGAAACAAAGGAATTAGAGAAACATGTGCTTACAGGGGCGTCGAACCGCCTTCTCCCGCTAATGGAGCAAAGTTGCTACAGTGACAAAGACAAGCTCCGCGCTCATGGGCAATTTATATGGGGCAACTGTGCTGCGAGTATCTAAGCAGTCGTCGTGCATGGATAAAATGCAATGTTTCAAACAGATCTGATGAATTCACCTACTTTGAAAAAGTGTGCGTTAGGAAGTTCTTTTGACACAAAGCGAAAATCTACAGTCAAGCGTCAATCAGCAGACAGCCGTGTGTTCTTTAGTCATGAGCCTGTTGTCAAAACGGCAGAAAAAAATGTTCACAAACGAAATATTGTTTCTACACTTAAAATGAACAAAGAAAAAATGAGCTAGCCTGATATAAGTCATGTTCATGACGATGCAAATGTAACGAGATTTCGAACTGTTCTGTTGCACACGTTGGGACTCATTTTATTTTTCTACAAAAAACATTTGCCATAACGGGAAACGAACCCGGGCCGCCCTGCGTTACAAGGTAGATGCCTATCCGCTAGACCATTTGGGAAGACTTGATTTGTACACCCTAAGATATCTAAGTGTCATTTCGATGAGGTCTGTAGCAGAGGCCATAGAGCACAGCAAACAAATAATCATGTGTTTAAATATCCTTGTCGTTTTGAAAAATTACCAATTGTCACCTGCACAGGAATGCCATGCGGCCAACATTGAAGAAATGTGCTTCTCAAATCTGTCATTAACACTGTTTTCCACACGCTTTTTTCATTGCATTGCCATATAATCAATTGGTCATTGATGCGTCACGACAATGCGTCGAAAATTAAAGAAATGTAAACATGAATTATGTTATTACTGTCTAAGCATCGCAAAGCTGTATGCGTAAAGGCGTCTGACGTCACAGTGGCTTGCCTGAAACAAAGGAATTAGAGAAACATGTGCTTACAGGGGCGTCGAACCGCCTTCTCCCGCTGATGGAGCAAAGTTGCTACAGTGACAAAGACAAGCTCCGCGCTCATGGGCAATTTATATGAGGCAACTGTGCTGCGAGTATCTAAGTAGTCGTCGTGCATGGATAAAATGCAATGTTTCAAACAGATCTGATGAATTCACCTACTTTGAAAAAGTGTGCGTTAGGAAGTTCTTTTGACACAAAGCGAAAATCTACAGTCAAGCGTCAATCAGCAGACAGCCGTGTGTTCTTTAGTCATGAGCCTGTTGTCAAAACGGCAGAAAAAAATGGTCACAAACGAAATATTGTTTCTACACTTAAAATGAACAAAGAAAAAATGAGCTAGCCTGATATAAGTCATGTTCATGACGATGCAAATGTAACGAGATTTCGAACTGTTCTGTTGCACACGTTGGGACTCATTTTATTTTTCTACAAAAAACATTTGCCATGACGGGAATCGAACCCGGGCCGCCCTGCGTTACAAGGTAGATGCCTATCCGCTAGACCATTTGGGAAAACTTGATATGTACACCCTAAGATATCTAAGTGTCATTTCGATGAGGTCTGTAGCAGAGGCCATAGAGCACAGCAAACAAATAATCATGTGTTTAAATATCCTTGTCGTTTTGAAAAATTACCATTGTCACCTGCACAGGAATGCCATGCGGCCAACATTGAAGAAATGTGGTTCTCAAATCTGTCATTAACACTGTTTTCCACACGCTTTTTTCATTGCATTGCCATATAATCAATTGGTCATTGATGCGTCACGAATAACGACAATGCGTCGAAAATTAAAGAAATGTAAACATGAATTATGTTATTACTGTCTAAGCATCGCAAAGCTGTATGCGTAAAGGCGTCTGACGTCACAGTGGCTTGCCTGAAACAAAGGAATTAGAGAAACATGTGCTTACAGAGGCGTCGAACCGCCTTCTCCCGCTGATGGAGCAAAGTTGCTACAGTGACAAAGACAAGCTCCGCGCTCATGGGCAATTTATATGAGGCAACTGTGCTGCGAGTATCTAAGTAGTCGTCGTGCATGGATAAAATGCAATGTTTCAAACAGATCTGATGAATTCACCTACTTTGAAAAAGTTTGCGTTAGGAAGTTCTTTTGACACAAAGCGAAAATCTACAGTCAAGCGTCAATCAGCAGACAGCCGTGTGTTCTTTAGTAATGAGTCTGTTGTCAAAACGGCAGAAAATTTTTTTCACAAACGAAATATTGTTTCTACACTTAAAATGAACAAAGAAAAAATTAGCTAGCCTGATATAAGTCATGTTCATGACGATGCAAATGTAACGAGATTTCGAACTGTTCTGTTGCACACGTTGGGACTCATTTTATTTTTCTACAAAAATCATTTGCCATGACGGGAATCGAACCCGGGCCCCCCTGCGTGACAAGGCAGATTCCTATACGCTAGACCATTTGGGAAGACTTGATATGTACACCCTAAGATATCTAAGTGTCATTTCGATGAGGTCTGTAGCAGAGGCCATAGAGCACAGCAAACAAATAATCACGTGTTTAAATATCCTTGTCGTTTTGAAAAATTACCATTGTCACCTGCACAGGAATGCCATGCGGCCAACATTGAAGAAATGTGCTTCTCAAATCTGTCATTAACACTGTTTTCCACACGCTTTTTTCATTGCATTGCCATAAAATCAATTGGTCATTGATGCGTCACGAATAACGACAATGCGTCGAAAATTAAAGAGTTGTAAACATGAATTATGTTATTACTGTCTAAGCATCGCAAAGCTGTATGCGTAAAGGCGTCTGACGTCACAGTGGCTTGCCTGAAACAAAGGAATTAGAGAAACATGTGCTTACAGGGGCGTCGAACCGCCTTCTCCCGCTGATAGAGCAAAGTTGCTACAGTGACAAAGACAAGCTCCACGCTCATGGGCAATTTATATGAGGCAACTGTGCTGCGAGTATCTAAGTAGTCGTCGTGCATGGATAAAATGCAATGTTTCAAACAGATCTGATGAATTCACCTACTTTGAAAAAGTGTGCGTTAGGGAGTTCTTTTGACACAAAGCGAAAATCTACAGTCAAGCGTCAATCAGCAGACAGCCGTGTGTTCTTTAGTCATGAGCCTGTTGTCAAAACGGCAGAAAAAAATGTTCACAAACGAAATATTGTTTCTACACTTAAAATGAACAAAGAAAAAATGAGCAAGCCTGATATAAGTCATGTTCATGACGATGCAAATGTAACGAGATTTCGAACTGTTCTGTTGCACACGTTGGGACTCATTTTATTTTTCTACAAAAAATATTTGCCATGACAGGAATCGAACCCGGGCCGCCCTGCATTACAAGGTAGATGCCTATCCGCTAGACCATTTGGGAAAACTTGATATGTACATCCTAAGATATCTAAGTGTCATTTCGATGAGGTCTGTAGCAGAGGCCATAGAGCACAGCAAACAAATAATCATGTGTTTAAATATCCTTGTCGTTTTGAAAAATTACCATTGTCACCTGCACAGGAATGCCATGCGGCCAACATTGAAGAAATGTGCTTCTCAAATCTGTCATTAACACTGTTTTCCACACGCTTTTTTCATTGCATTGCCATATAATCAATTGGTCATTGATGCGTCACGAATAACGACAATGTCGAAAATTAAAGAAATGTAAACATGAATTATGTTATTACTGTCTAAGCATCGCAAAGCTGTATGCGTAAAGGCGTCTGACGTCACAGTGGCTTGCCTGAAACAAAGGAATTAGAGAAACATGTGCTTACAGGGGCGTCGAACCGCCTTCTCCCGCTGATGGAGCAAAGTTGCTACAGTGACAAAGACAAGCTCCGCGCTCATGGGCAATTTATATGAGGCAACTGTGCTGCGAGTATCTAAGTAGTCGTCGTGCATGGATAAAATGCAATGTTTCAAACAGATCTGATGAATTCACCTACTTTGAAAAAGTGTGCGTTAGGAAGTTCTTTTGACACAAAGCGAAAATCTACAGTCAAGCGTCAATCAGCAGACAGCCTGTGTTCTTTAGTCATGAGCCTGTTGTCAAAACGGCAGAAAAAAATGGTCACAAACGAAATATTGTTTCTACACTTAAAATGAACAAAGAAAAAATGAGCTAGCCTGATATAAGTCATGTTCATGACGATGCAAATGTAACGAGATTTCGAACTGTTCTGTTGCACACGTTGGGACTCATTTTATTTTTCTACAAAAAACATTTGCCATGACGGGAATCGAACCCGGGCCGCCCTGCGTTACAAGGTAGATGCCTATCCGCTAGACCATTTGGGAAAACTTGATATGTACACCCTAAGATATCTAAGTGTCATTTCGATGAGGTCTGTAGCAGAGGCCATAGAGCACAGCAAACAAATAATCATGTGTTTAAATATCCTTGTCGTTTTGAAAAATTACCATTGTCACCTGCACAGGAATGCCATGCGGCCAACATTGAAGAAATGTGCTTCTCAAATCTGTCATTAACACTGTTTTCCACACGCTTTTTTCATTGCATTGCCATATAATCAATTGGTCATTGATGCGTCACGAATAACGACAATGCGTCGAAAATTAAAGAAATGTAAACATGAATTATGTTATTACTGTCTAAGCATCGCAAAGCTGTATGCGTAAAGGCGTCTGACGTCACAGTGGCTTGCCTGAAACAAAGGAATTAGAGAAACATGTGCTTACAGAGGCGTCGAACCGCCTTCTCCCGCTGATGGAGCAAAGTTGCTACAGTGACAAAGACAAGCTCCGCGCTCATAGGCAATTTATATGAGGCAACTGTGCTGCGAGTATCTAAGTAGTCGTCGTGCATGGATAAAATGCAATGTTTCAAACAGATCTGATGAATTCACCTACTTTGAAAAAGTTTGCGTTAGGAAGTTCTTTTGACACAAAGCGAAAATCTACAGTCAAGCGTCAATCAGCAGACAGCCGTGTGTTCTTTAGTAATGAGTCTGTTGTCAAAACGGCAGAAAATTTTTTTCACAAACGAAATATTGTTTCTACACTTAAAATGAACAAAGAAAAAATTAGCTAGCCTGATATAAGTCATGTTCATGACGATGCAAATGTAACGAGATTTCGAACTGTTCTGTTACTAACTTTGGGACTCATTTTATTTTTCTACAAAAATCATTTGCCATGACGGGAATCGAACCCGGGCCCCCCTGCGTGACAAGGCAGATTCCTATACGCTAGACCATTTGGGAAGACTTGATATGTACACCCTAAGATATCTAAGTGTCATTTCGATGAGGTCTGTAGCAGAGGCCATAGAGTACAGCAAAGAAATAATCATGTGTTTAAATATCCTTGTCGTTTTGAAAAATTACCATTGTCACCTGCACAGGAATGCCATGCGGCCAACATTGAAGAAATGTGCTTCTCAAATCTGTCATTAACACTGTTTTCCACACGCTTTTTTCATTTCATTGCCATATAATCAATTGGTCATTGATGCGTCACGAATAACGACAATGCGTCGAAAATTAAAGAAATGTAAACATGAATTATGTTATTACTGTCTAAGCATCGCAAAGCTGTATGCGTAAAGGCGTCTGACGTCACAGTGGCTTGCCTGAAACAAAGGAATTAGAGAAACATGTGCTTACAGGGGCGTCGAACCGCCTTCTCCCGCTGATGGAGCAAAGTTGCTACAGTGACAAAGACAAGCTCCGCACTCATGGGCAATTTATATGAGGCAACTGTGCTGCGAGTATCTAAGTAGTCGTCGTGCATGGATGAAATGCAATGTTTCAAACAGATCTGATGAATTCACCTACTTTGAAAAAGTTTGCGTTAGGAAGTTCTTTTGACACAAAGCGAAAATCTACAGTCAAGCGTCAATCAGCAGACAGCCGTGTGTTCTTTAGTAATGAGTCTGTTGTCAAAACGGCAGAAAAAAATGTTCACAAACGAAATATTGTTTCTACACTTAAAATGAACAAAGAAAAAATGAGCAAGCCTGATATAAGTCATGTTCATGACGATGCAAATGTAACGAGATTTCGAACTGTTCTGTTGCACACGTTGGGACTCATTTTATTTTTCTACAAAAAATATTTGCCATGACGGGAATCGAACCCGGGCCGCCCTGCGTTACAAGGTAGATGCCTATCCGTTAGACCATTTGGGAAAACTTGATATGTACACCCTAAGATATCTAAGTGTCATTTCGATGAGGTCTGTAGCAGAGGCCATAGAGCACAGCAAATAAATAATCATGTGTTTAAATATCCTTGTCGTTTTGAAAAATTACCATTGTCACCTGCACAGGAATGCCATGCGGCCAACATTGATGAAATGTGCTTCTCAAATCTGTCATTAACACTGTTTTCCACACGCTTTTTTCATTGCATTGCCATATAATCAATTGGTCATTGATGCGTCACGAATAACGACAATGCGTCGAAAATTAAAGAAATGTAAACATGAATTATGT
Source organism: Argentina silus (assembly GCF_951799395.1). NCBI lineage: Eukaryota > Metazoa > Chordata > Actinopteri > Argentiniformes > Argentinidae > Argentina > Argentina silus. Next base: position 77,658 of record NW_028152628.1, on the reverse strand, counting down.
TATTACTGTCTAAGCATCGCAAAGCTGTATGCGTAAAGGCGTCTGACGTCACAGTGGCTTGCCTGAAACAAAGGAATTAGAGAAACATGTGCTTACAGGGGCGTCGAACCGCCTTCTCCCGCTGATGGAGCAAAGTTGCTACAGTGACAAAGACAAGCTCCGCGCTCATGGGCAATTTATATGAGGCAACTGTGCTGCGAGTATCTAAGTAGTCGTCGTGCATGGATAAAATGCAATGTTTCAAACAGATCTGATGAATTCACCTACTTTGAAAAAGTGTGCGTTAGGGAGTTCTTTTGACACAAAGCGAAAATCTACAGTCAAGCGTCAATCAGCAGACAGCCGTGTGTTCTTTAGTCATGAGCCTGTTGTCAAAACGGCAGAAAAAAATGTTCACAAACGAAATATTGTTTCTACACTTAAAATGAACAAAGAAAAAATGAGCAAGCCTGATATAAGTCATGTTCATGACGATGCAAATGTAACGAGATTTCGAACTGTTCTGTTGCACACGTTGGGACTCATTTTATTTTTCTACAAAAAATATTTGCCATGACGGGAATCGAACCCGGGCCGCCCTGCGTTACAAGGTAGATGCCTATCCGCTAGTCCATTTGGGAAAACTTGATATGTACACCCTAAGATATCTAAGTGTCATTTCGATGAGGTCTGTAGCAGAGGCCATAGAGCACAGCAAACAAATAATCATGTGTTTAAATATCCTTGTCGTTTTGAAAAATTACCATTGTCACCTGCACAGGAATGCCATGCGGCCAACATTGAAGAAATGTGCTTCTCAAATCTGTCATTAACACTGTTTTCCACACGCTTTTTTCATTGCATTGCCATATAATCAATTGGTCATTGATGCGTCACGAATAACGACAATGCGTCGAAAATTAAAGAAATGTAAACATGAATTATGTTATTACTGTCTAAGCATCGCAAAGCTGTATGCGTAAAGGCGTCTGACTTCACAGTGGCTTGCCTGAAACAAAGGAATTAGAGAAACATGTGCTTACAGGGGCGTCGAACCGCCTTCTCCCGCTGATGGAGCAAAGTTGCTACAGTGACAAAGACAAGCTCCGCGCTCATGGGCAATTTATATGGGGCAACTGTGCTGCGAGTATCTAAGCAGTCGTCGTGCATGGATAAAATGCAATGTTTCAAACAGATCTGATGAATTCACCTACTTTGAAAAAGTGTGCGTTAGGGAGTTCTTTTGACACAAAGCGAAAATCTACAGTCAAGCGTCAATCAGCAGACAGCCGTGTGTTCTTTAGTAATGAGTCTGTTGTCAAAACGGCAGAAAAAAATGTTCACAAACGAAATATTGTTTCTACACTTAAAATGAACAAAGAAAAAATTAGCTACCCTGATATAAGTCATGTTCATGACGATGCAAATGTAACGAGATTTCGAACTGTTCTGTTGCACACGTTGGGACTCATTTTATTTTTCTACAAAAATCATTTGCCATGACGGGAATCGAACCCGGGCCACCCTGCGTGACAAGGCAGATTCCTATACGCTAGACCATTTGGGAAGACTTGATATGTACACCCTAAGATATCTAAGTGTCATTTCGATGAGGTCTGTAGCAGAGGCCATAGAGCACAGCAAACAAATAATCATGTGTTTAAATATCCTTGTCGTTTTGAAAAATTACCATTGTCACCTGCACAGGAATGCCATGCGGCCAACATTGAAGAAATGTGCTTCTCAAATCTGTCATTAACACTGTTTTCCACACGCTTTTTTCATTGCATTGCCATATAATCAATTGGTCATTGATGCGTCACGAATAACGACAATGCGTCGAAAATTAAAGAAATGTAAACATGAATTATGTTATTACTGTCTAAGCATCGCAAAGCTGTATGCGTAAAGGCGTCTGACGTCACAGTGGCTTGCCTGAAACAAAGGAATCAGAGAAACATGTGCTTACAGGGGCGTCGAAGCGCCTTCTCCCGCTGATGGAGCAAAGTTGCTACAGTGACAAAGACAAGCTCCGCGCTCATGGGCAATGTATATGGGGCAACTGTGCTGCGAGTATCTAAGCAGTCGTCGTGCATGGATAAAATGCAATGTTTCAAACAGATCTGATGAATTCACCTACTTTGAAAAAGTGTGCGTTAGGAAGTTCTTTTGACACAAAGCGAAAATCTACAGTCAAGCGTCAATCAGCAGACAGCCGTGTGTTCTTTAGTCATGAGCCTGTTGTCAAAACGGCAGAAAAAAATGGTCACAAACGAAATATTGTTTCTACACTTAAAATGAACAAAGAAAAAATGAGCTAGCCTGATATAAGTCATGTTCATGACGATGCAAATGTAACGAGATTTCGAACTGTTCTGTTGCACACGGTGGCACTCATTTTATTTTTCTACAAAAAAGATTTGCCATGACGGGAATCGAACCCGGGCCGCCCTGCGTTACAAGGTAGATGCCTATCCGCTAGACCATTTGGGAAAACTTGATATGTACACCCTAAGATATCTAAGTGTCATTTCGATGAGGTCTGTAGCAGAGGCCATAGAGCACAGCAAACAAATAATCATGTGTTTAAATATCCTTGTCGTTTTGAAAAATTACCATTGTCACCTGCACAGGAATGCCATGCGGCCAACATTGAAGAAATGTGCTTCTCAAATCTGTCATTAACACTGTTTTCCACACGCTTTTTTCATTGCATTGCCATATAATCAATTGGTCATTGATGCGTCACGAATAACGACAATGCGTCGAAAATTAAAGAAATGTAAACATGAATTATGTTATTACTGTCTAAGCATCGCAAAGCTGTATGCGTAATGGCGTCTGACGTCACAGTGGCTTGCCTGAAACAAAGGAATCAGAGAAACATGTGCTTACAGGGGCGTCGAAGCGCCTTCTCCCGCTGATGGAGCAAAGTTGCTACAGTGACAAAGACAAGCTCCGCGCTCATGGGCAATGTATATGGGGCAACTGTGCTGCGAGTATCTAAGTAGTCGTCGTGCATGGATAAAATGCAATGTTTCAAACAGATCTGATGAATTCACCTACTTTGAAAAAGTGTGCGTTAGGGAGTTCTTTTGACACAAAGCGAAAATCTACAGTCAAGCGTCAATCAGCAGACAGCCGTGTGTTCTTTAGTCATGAGCCTGTTGTCAAAACGGCAGAAAAAAATGTTCTAAAACGAAATATTGTTTCTACACTTAAAATGAACAAAGAAAAAATGAGCAAGCCTGATATAAGTCATGTTCATGACGATGCAAATGTAACGAGATTTCGAACTGTTCTGTTGCACACGTTGGCACTCATTTTATTTTTCTACAAAAAATATTTGCCATGACGGGAATCGAACCCGGGCCGCCCTGCGTTACAAGGTAGATGCCTATCCGCTAGACCATTTGGGAAAACTTGATATGTACACCCTAAGATATCTAAGTGTCATTTCGATGAGGTCTGTAGCAGAGGCCATAGAGCACAGCAAACAAATAATCATGTGTTTAAATATCCTTGTCGTTTTGAAAAATTACCATTGTCACCTGCACAGGAATGCCATGCGGCCAACATTGAAGAAATGTGCTTCTCAAATCTGTCATTAACACTGTTTTCCACACGCTTTTTTCATTGCATTGCCATATAATCAATTGGTCATTGATGCGTCACGAATAACGACAATGCGTCGAAAATTAAAGAAATGTAAACATGAATTATGTTATTACTGTCTAAGCATCGCAAAGCTGTATGCGTAAAGGCGTCTGACGTCACAGTGGCTTGCCTGAAACAAAGGAATTAGAGAAACATGTGCTTACAGGGGCGTCAAACCGCCTTCTCCCGCTGATAGAGCAAAGTTGCTACAGTGACTAAGACAAGCTCCACGCTCATGGGCAATTTATATGAGGCAACTGTGCTGCGAGTATCTAAGTAGTCGTCGTGCATGGATAAAATGCAATGTTTCAAACAGATCTGATGAATTCACCTACTTTGAAAAAGTGTGCGTTAGGGAGTTCTTTTGACACAAAGCGAAAATCTACAGTCAAGCGTCAATCAGCAGACAGCCGTGTGTTCTTTAGTCATGAGCCTGTTGTCAAAACGGCAGAAAAAAATGTTCACAAACGAAATATTGTTTCTACACTTAAAATGAACAAAGAAAAAATGAGCAAGCCTGATATAAGTCATGTTCATGACGATGCAAATGTAACGAGATTTCGAACTGTTCTGTTGCACACGTTGGGACTCATTTTATTTTTCTACAAAAAATATTTGCCCTGACGGGAATGGAACCCGGGCCGCCCTGCGTTACAAGGTAGATGCCTATCCGCTAAACCATTTGGGAAGACTTGATATGTACACCCTAAGATATCTAAGTGTCATTTCGATGAGGTCTGTAGCAGAGGCCATAGAGCACAGCAAACAAATAATCATGTGTTTAAATATCCTTGTCGTTTTGAAAAATTACCATTGTCACCTGCACAGGAATGCCATGCGGCCAACATTGAAGAAATGTGCTTCTCAAATCTGTCATTAACACTGTTTTCCAGACGCTTTTTTCATTGCATTGCCATATAATCAATTGGTCATTGATGCGTCACGAATAACGACAATGCGTCGAAAATTAAAGAAATGTAAACATGAATTATGTTATTACTGTCTAAGCATCGCAAAGCTGTATGCGTAAAGGCGTCTGACGTCACAGTGGCTTGCCTGAAACAAAGGAATCAGAGAAACATGTGCTTACAGGGGCGTCGAAGCGCCTTCTCCCGCTGATGGAGCAAAGTTGCTACAGTGACAAAGACAAGCTCCGCGCTCATGGACAATGTATATGGGGCAACTGTGCTGCGAGTATCTAAGCAGTCGTCGTGCATGGATAAAATGCAATGTTTCAAACAGATCTGATGAATTCACCTACTTTGAAAAAGTGTGCGTTAGGAAGTTCTTTTGACACAAAGCGAAAATCTACAGTCAAGCGTCAATCAGCAGACAGCCGTGTGTTCTTTAGTCATGAGCCTGTTGTCAAAACGGTAGAAAAAAATGGTCACAAACGAAATATTGTTTCTACACTTAAAATGAACAAAGAAAAAATGAGCTAGCCTGATATAAGTCATGTTCATGACGATGCAAATGTAACGAGATTTCGAACTGTTCTGTTGCACACGTTGGGACTCATTTTATTTTTCTACAAAAAACATTTGCCATGACGGGAATCGAACCCGGGCCACCCTGCGTTACAAGGTAGATGCCTATCCGCTAGACCATTTGGGAAAACTTGATATGTACACCCTAAGATATCTAAGTGTCATTTCGATGAGGTCTGTAGCAGAGGCCATAGAGCACAGCAAACAAATAATCATGTGTTTAAATATCCTTGTCGTTTTGAAAAATTACCATTGTCACCTGCACAGGAATGCCATGCGGCCAACATTGATGAAATGTGCTTCTCAAATCTGTCATTAACACTGTTTTCCACACGCTTTTTTCATTGCATTGCCATAAAATCAATTGGTCATTGATGCGTCACGAATAACGACAATGAGTCGAAAATTAAAGAAATGTAAACATGAATTATGTTATTACTGTCTAAGCATCGCAAAGCTGTATGCGTAAAGGCGTCTGACGTCACAGTGGCTTGCCTGAAACAAAGGAATTAGAGAAACATGTGCTTACAGGGGCGTCGAACCGCCTTCTCCCTCTGATGGAGCAAAGTTGCTACAGTGACAAAGACAAGCTCCGCGCTCATGGGCAATTTATATGGGGCAACTGTGCTGCGAGTATCTAAGTAGTCGTCGTGCATGGATAAAATGCAATGTTTCAAACAGATCTGATGAATTCACCTACTTTGAAAAAGTGTGCGTTAGGGAGTTCTTTTGACACAAAGCGAAAATCTACAGTCAAGCGTCAATCAGCAGACAGCCGTGTGTTCTTTAGTCATGAGCCTGTTGTCAAAACGGCAGAAAAAAATGTTCACAAACGAAATATTGTTTCTACACTTAAAATGAACAAAGAAAAAATGAGCAAGCCTGATATAAGTCATGTTCATGACGATGCAAATGTAACGAGATTTCGAACTGTTCTGTTGCACACGTTGGGACTCATTTTATTTTTCTACAAAAAATATTTGCCATGACGGGAATGGAACCCGGGCCGCCCTGCGTTACAAGGTAGATGCCTATCCGCTAGACCATTTGGGAAAACTTGATATGTACACCCTAAGATATCTAAGTGTCATTTCGATGAGGTCTGTAACAGAGGCCATAGAGCACAGCAAACAAATAATCATGTGTTTAAATATCCTTGTCGTTTTGAAAAATTACCATTGTCACCTGCACAGGAATGCCATGCGGCCAACATTGAAGAAATGTGCTTCTCAAATCTGTCATTAACACTGTTTTCCACACGCTTTTTTCATTGCATTGCCATATAATCAATTGGTCATTGATGCGTCACGAATAACGACAATGCGTCGAAAATTAAAGAAATGTAAACATGAATTATGTTATTACTGTCTAAGCATCGCAAAGCTGTATGCGTAAAGGCGTCTGACGTCACAGTGGCTTGCCTGAAACAAAGGAATCAGAGAAACATGTGCTTACAGGGGCGTCGAAGCGCCTTCTCCCGCTGATGGAGCAAAGTTGCTACAGTGACAAAGACAAGCTCCGCGCTCATGGGCAATGTATATGGGGCAACTGTGCTGCGAGTATCTAAGCAGTCGTCGTGCATGGATAAAATGCAATGTTTCAAACAGATCTGATGAATTCACCTACTTTGAAAAAGTGTGCGTTAGGAAGTTCTTTTGACACAAAGCGAAAATCTACAGTCAAGCGTCAATCAGCAGACAGCCGTGTGTTCTTTAGTCATGAGCCTGTTGTCAAAACGGCAGAAAAAAATGGTCACAAACGAAATATTGTTTCTACACTTAAAATGAACAAAGAAAAAATGAGCTAGCCTGATATAAGTCATGTTCATGACGATGCAAATGTAACGAGATTTCGAACTGTTCTGTTGCACACGTTGGGACTCATTTTATTTTTCTACAAAAATCCTTTGCCATGACGGGAATCGAACCCGGGCCACCCTGCGTTACAAGGCAGATTCCTATCCGCTAGACCATTTGGGAAAACTTGATATGTACACCCTAAGATATCTAAGTGTCATTTCGATGAGGTCTGTAACAGAGGCCATAGAGCACAGCAAACAAATAATCATGTGTTTAAATATCCTTGTCGTTTTGAAAAATTACCATTGTCACCTGCACAGGAATGCCATGCGGCCAACATTGAAGAAATGTGCTTCTCAAATCTGTCATTAACACTGTTTTCCACACGCTTTTTTCATTGCATTGCCATATAATCAATTAGTCATTGATGCGTCACGAATAACGACAATGCGTCGAAAATTAAAGAAATGTAAACATGAATTATGTTATTACTGTCTAAGCATCGCAAAGCTGTATGCGTAAAGGCGTCTGACGTCACAGTGGCTTGCCTGAAACAAAGGAATTAGAGAAACATGTGCTTACAGGGGCGTCGAACCGCCTTCTCCCGCTGATGGAGCAAAGTTGCTACAGTGACAAAGACAAGCTCCGCGCTCATGGGCAATTTATATGGGGCAACTGTGCTGCGAGTATCTAAGCAGTCGTCGTGCATGGATAAAATGCAATGTTTCAAACAGATCTGATGAATTCACCTACTTTGAAAAAGTGTGCGTTAGGAAGTTCTTTTGACACAAAGCGAAAATCTACAGTCAAGCGTCAATCAGCAGACAGCCGTGTGTTCTTTAGTCATGAGCCTGTTGTCAAAACGGCAGAAAAAAATGTTCACAAACGAAATATTGTTTCTACACTTAAAATGAACAAAGAAAAAATTAGCTAGCCTGATATAAGTCATGTTCATGACGATGCAAATGTAACGAGATTTCGAACTGTTCTGTTGCACACGTTGGGACTCATTTTATTTTTCTACAAAAATCCTTTGCCATGACGGGAATCGAACCCGGGCCGCCCTGCGTTACAAGGCAGATTCCTATCCGCTAGACCATTTGGGAAGACTTGATATGTACACCCTAAGATATCTAAGTGTCATTTCGATGAGGTCTGTAGCAGAGGCCATAGAGCACAGCAAACAAATAATCATGTGTTTAAATATCCTTGTCGTTTTGAAAAATTACCATTGTCACCTGCACAGGAATGCCATGCGGCCAACATTGAAGAAATGTGCTTCTCAAATCTGTCATTAATACTGTTTTCCACACGCTTTTTTCATTGCATTGCCATATAATCAATTGGTCATTGATGCGTCACGAATAACGACAATGCGTCGAAAATTAAAGAAATGTAAACATGAATTATGTTATTACTGTCTAAGCATCGCAAAGCTGTATGCGTAAAGGCGTCTGACGTCACAGTGGCTTGCCTGAAACAAAGGAATCAGAGAAACATGTGCTTACAGGGGCGTCGAAGCGCCTTCTCCCGCTGATGGAGCAAAGTTGCTACAGTGACAAAGACAAGCTCCGCGCTCATGGGCAATGTATATGGGGCAACTGTGCTGCGAGTATCTAAGCAGTCGTCGTGCATGGATAAAATGCAATGTTTCAAACAGATCTGATGAATTCACCTACTTTGAAAAAGTGTGCGTTAGGAAGTTCTTTTGACACAAAGCGAAAATCTACAGTCAAGCGTCAATCAGCAGACAGCCGTGTGTTCTTTAGTCATGAGCCTGTTGTCAAAACGGCAGAAAAAAATGTTCACAAACGAAATATTGTTTCTACACTTAAAATGAACAAAGAAAAAATGAGCTAGCCTGATATAAGTCATGTTCATGACGATGCAAATGTAACGAGATTTCGAACTGTTCTGTTGCACACGTTGGGACTCATTTTATTTTTCTACAAAAAACATTTGCCATGACGGGAATCGAACCCGGGCCACCCTGCGTTACAAGGTAGATGCCTATCCGCTAGACCATTTGGGAAAACTTGATATGTACACCCTAAGATATCTAAGTGTCATTTCGATGAGGTCTGTAGCAGAGGCCATAAAGCACAGCAAACAAATAATCATGTGTTTAAATATCCTTGTCGTTTTGAAAAATTACCATTGTCACCTGCACAGGAATGCCATGCGGCCAACATTGAAGAAATGTGCTTCTCAAATCTGTCATTAACACTGTTTTCCACACGCTTTTTTCATTGCATTGCTATATAATCAATTGGTCATTGATGCGTCACGAATAACGACAATGCGTCGAAAATTAAAGAAATGTAAACATGAATTATGTTATTACTGTCTAAGCATCGCAAAGCTGTATGCGTAAAGGCGTCTGACGTCACAGTGGCTTGCCTGAAACAAAGGAATTAGAGAAACATGTGCTTACAGGGGCGTCGAACCGCCTTCTCCCGCTGATGGAGCAAAGTTGCTACAGTGACAAAGACAAGCTCCGCGCTCATGGGCAATTTATATGGGGCAACTGTGCTGCGAGTATCTAAGCAGTCGTCGTGCATGGATAAAATGCAATGTTTCAAACAGATCTGATGAATTCACCTACTTTGAAAAAGTGTGCGTTAGGAAGTTCTTTTGACACAAAGCGAAAATCTACAGTCAAGCGTCAATCAGCAGACAGCCGTGTGTTCTTTAGTCATGAGCCTGTTGTCAAAACGGCAGAAAAAAATGTTCACAAACGAAATATTGTTTCTACACTTAAAATGAACAAAGAAAAAATGAGCTAGCCTGATATAAGTCATGTTCATGACGATGCAAATGTAACGAGATTTCGAACTGTTCTGTTGCACACGTTGGGACTCATTTTATTTTTCTACAAAAAACATTTGCCATGACGGGAATCGAACCCGGGCCACCCTGCGTTACAAGGTAGATGCCTATCCGCTAGACCATTTGGGAAAACTTGATATGTACACCCTAAGATATCTAAGTGTCATTTCGATGAGGTCTGTAGCAGAGGCCATAGAGCACAGCAAACAAATAATCATGTGTTTAAATATCGTTGTCGTTTTGAAAAATTACCATTGTCACCTGCACAGGAATGCCATGCGGCCAACATTGAAGAAATGTGCTTCTCAAATCTGTCATTAACACTGTTTTCCACACGCTTTTTTCATTGCATTGCTATATAATCAATTGGTCATTGATGCGTCACGAATAACGACAATGCGTCGAAAATTAAAGAAATGTAAACATGAATTATGTTATTACTGTCTAAGCATCGCAAAGCTGTATGCGTAAAGGCGTCTGACGTCACAGTGGCTTGCCTGAAACAAAGGAATTAGAGAAACATGTGCTTACAGGGGCGTCGAACCGCCTTCTCCCGCTGATGGAGCAAAGTTGCTACAGTGACAAAGACAAGCTCCGCGCTCATGGGCAATTTATATGGGGCAACTGTGCTGCGAGTATCTAAGCAGTCGTCGTGCATGGATAAAATGCAATGTTTCAAACAGATCTGATGAATTCACCTACTTTGAAAAAGTGTGCGTTAGGAAGTTCTTTTGACACAAAGCGAAAATCTACAGTCAAGCGTCAATCAGCAGACAGCCGTGTGTTCTTTAGTCATGAGCCTGTTGTCAAAACGGCAGAAAAAAATGTTCACAAACGAAATATTGTTTCTACACTTAAAATGAACAAAGAAAAAATGAGCTAGCCTGATATAAGTCATGTTCATGACGATGCAAATGTAACGAGATTTCGAACTGTTCTGTTGCACACGTTGGGACTCATTTTATTTTTCTACAAAAATCCTTTGCCATGACGGGAATCGAACCCGGGCCGCCCTGCGTTACAAGGCAGATTCCTATCCGCTAGACCATTTGGGAAGACTTGATATGTACACCCTAAGATATCTAAGTGTCATTTCGATGAGGTCTGTAGCAGAGGCCATAGAGCACAGCAAACAAATAATCATGTGTTTAAATATCCTTGTCGTTTTGAAAAATTACCATTGTCACCTGCACAGGAATGCCATGCGGCCAACATTGAAGAAATGTGGTTCTCAAATCTGTCATTAACACTGTTTTCCACACGCTTTTTTCATTGCATTGCCATATAATCAATTGGTCATTGATGCGTCACGAATAACGACAATGCGTCGAAAATTAAAGAAATGTAAACATGAATTATGTTATTACTGTCTAAGCATCGCAAAGCTGTATGCGTAAAGGCGTCTGACGTCACAGTGGCTTGCCTGAAACAAAGGAATTAGAGAAACATGTGCTTACAGGGGCGTCAAACCGCCTTCTCCCGCTGATAGAGCAAAGTTGCTACAGTGACTAAGACAAGCTCCACGCTCATGGGCAATTTATATGAGGCAACTGTGCTGTGAGTATCTAAGTAGTCGTCGTGCATGGATAAAATGCAATGTTTCAAACAGATCTGATGAATTCACCTACTTTGAAAAAGTGTGCGTTAGGGAGTTCTTTTGACACAAAGCGAAAATCTACAGTCAAGCGTCAATCAGCAGACAGCCGTGTGTTCTTTAGTCATGAGCCTGTTGTCAAAACGGCAGAAAAAAATGTTCACAAACGAAATATTGTTTCTACACTTAAAATGAACAAAGAAAAAATGAGCAAGCCTGATATAAGTCATGTTCATGACGATGCAAATGTAACGAGATTTCGAACTGTTCTGTTGCACACGTTGGGACTCATTTTATTTTTCTACAAAAAATATTTGCCATGACGGGAATGGAACCCGGGCCGCCCTGCGTTACAAGGTAGATGCCTATCCGCTAGACCATTTGGGAAAACTTGATATGTACACCCTAAGATATCTAAGTGTCATTTCGATTAGGTCTGTAACAGAGGCCATAGAGCACAGCAAACAAATAATCATGTGTTTAAATATCCTTGTCGTTTTGAAAAATTACCATTGTCACCTGCACAGGAATGCCATGCGGCCAACATTGAAGAAATGTGCTTCTCAAATCTGTCATTAACACTGTTTTCCACACGCTTTTTTCATTGCATTGCCATATAATCAATTAGTCATTGATGCGTCACGAATAACGACAATGCGTCGAAAATTAAAGAAATGTAAACATGAATTATGTTATTACTGTCTAAGCATCGCAAAGCTGTATGCGTAAAGGCGTCTGACGTCACAGTGGCTTGCCTGAAACAAAGGAATTAGAGAAACATGTGCTTACAGGGGCGTCGAACCGCCTTCTCCCGCTGATGGAGCAAAGTTGCTACAGTGACAAAGACAAGCTCCGCGCTCATGGGCAATTTATATGGGGCAACTGTGCTGCGAGTATCTAAGCAGTCGTCGTGCATGGATAAAATGCAATGTTTCAAACAGATCTGATGAATTCACCTACTTTGAAAAAGTGTGCGTTAGGAAGTTCTTTTGACACAAAGCGAAAATCTACAGTCAAGCGTCAATCAGCAGACAGCCGTGTGTTCTTTAGTCATGAGCCTGTTGTCAAAACGGCAGAAAAAAATGTTCACAAACGAAATATTGTTTCTACACTTAAAATGAACAAAGAAAAAATTAGCTAGCCTGATATAAGTCATGTTCATGACGATGCAAATGTAACGAGATTTCGAACTGTTCTGTTGCACACGTTGGGACTCATTTTATTTTTCTACAAAAATCCTTTGCCATGACGGGAATCGAACCCGGGCCGCCCTGCGTTACAAGGCAGATTCCTATCCGCTAGACCATTTGGGAAGACTTGATATGTACACCCTAAGATATCTAAGTGTCATTTCGATGAGGTCTGTAGCAGAGGCCATAGAGCACAGCAAACAAATAATCATGTGTTTAAATATCCTTGTCGTTTTGAAAAATTACCATTGTCACCTGCACAGGAATGCCATGCGGCCAACATTGAAGAAATGTGGTTCTCAAATCTGTCATTAACACTGTTTTCCACACGCTTTTTTCATTGCATTGCCATATAATCAATTGGTCATTGATGCGTCACGAATAACGACAATGCGTCGAAAATTAAAGAAATGTAAACATGAATTATGTTATTACTGTCTAAGCATCGCAAAGCTGTATGCGTAAAGGCGTCTGACGTCACAGTGGCTTGCCTGAAACAAAGGAATTAGAGAAACATGTGCTTACAGGGGCGTCGAACCGCCTTCTCCCGCTGATGGAGCAAAGTTGCTACAGTGACAAAGACAAGCTCCGCGCTCATGGGCAATTTATATGGGGCAACTGTGCTGCGAGTATCTAAGCAGTCGTCGTGCATGGATAAAATGCAATGTTTCAAACAGATCTGATGAATTCACCTACTTTGAAAAAGTGTGCGTTAGGAAGTTCTTTTGACACAAAGCGAAAATCTACAGTCAAGCGTCAATCAGCAGACAGCCGTGTGTTCTTTAGTCATGAGCCTGTTGTCAAAACGGCAGAAAAAAATGTTCACAAACGAAATATTGTTTCTACACTTAAAATGAACAAAGAAAAAATTAGCTAGCCTGATATAAGTCATGTTCATGACGATGCAAATGTAACGAGATTTCGAACTGTTCTGTTGCACACGTTGGGACTCATTTTATTTTTCTACAAAAATCCTTTGCCATGACGGGAATCGAACCCGGGCCGCCCTGCGTTACAAGGCAGATTCCTATCCGCTAGACCATTTGGGAAGACTTGATATGTACACCCTAAGATATCTAAGTGTCATTTCGATGAGGTCTGTAGCAGAGGCCATAGAGCACAGCAAACAAATAATCATGTGTTTAAATATCCTTGTCGTTTTGAAAAATTACCATTGTCACCTGCACAGGAATGCCATGCGGCCAACATTGAAGAAATGTGCTTCTCAAATCTGTCATTAATACTGTTTTCCACACGCTTTTTTCATTGCATTGCCATATAATCAATTGGTCATTGATGCGTCACGAATAACGACAATGCGTCGAAAATTAAAGAAATGTAAACATGAATTATGTTATTACTGTCTAAGCATCGCAAAGCTGTATGCGTAAAGGCGTCTGACGTCACAGTGGCTTGCCTGAAACAAAGGAATCAGAGAAACATGTGCTTACAGGGGCGTCGAAGCGCCTTCTCCCGCTGATGGAGCAAAGTTGCTACAGTGACAAAGACAAGCTCCGCGCTCATGGGCAATGTATATGGGGCAACTGTGCTGCGAGTATCTAAGCAGTCGTCGTGCATGGATAAAATGCAATGTTTCAAACAGATCTGATGAATTCACCTACTTTGAAAAAGTGTGCGTTAGGAAGTTCTTTTGACACAAAGCGAAAATCTACAGTCAAGCGTCAATCAGCAGACAGCCGTGTGTTCTTTAGTCATGAGCCTGTTGTCAAAACGGCAGAAAAAAATGGTCACAAACGAAATTTTGTTTCTACACTTAAAATGAACAAAGAAAAAATGAGCTAGCCTGATATAAGTCATGTTCATGACGATGCAAATGTAACGAGATTTCGAACTGTTCTGTTGCACACGTTGGGACTCATTTTATTTTTCTACAAAAAACATTTGCCATGACGGGAATCGAACCCGGGCCACCCTGCGTTACAAGGCAGATTCCTATCCGTTAGACCATTTGGGAAAACTTGATATGTACACCCTAAGATATCTAAGTGTCATTTCGATGAGGTCTGTAGCAGAGGCCATAGAGCACAGCAAACAAATAATCATGTGTTTAAATATCCTTGTCGTTTTGAAAAATTACCATTGTCACCTGCACAGGAATGCCATGCGGCCAACATTGATGAAATGTGCTTCTCAAATCTGTCATTAACACTGTTTTCCACACGCTTTTTTCATTGCATTGCCATATAATCAATTGGTCATTGATGCGTCACGAATAACGACAATGCGTCGAAAATAAAAGAAATGTAAACATGAATTATGTTATTACTGTCTAAGCATCGCAAAGCTGTATGCGTAAAGGCGTCTGACGTCACAGTGGCTTGCCTGAAACAAAGGAATTAGAGAAACATGTGCTAACAGGGGCGTCGAACCGCCTTCTCCCGCTCATGGAGCAAATTTGCTACAGTGACAAAGACAAGCTCCGCGCTCATGGGCAATTTATATGAGGCAACTGTGCTGCGAGTATCTAAGTAGTCGTCGTGCATGGATAAAATGCAATGTTTCAAACAGATCTGATGAATTCACCTACTTTGAAAAAGTGTGCGTTAGGAAGTTCTTTTGACACAAAGCGAAAATCTACAGTCAAGCGTCAATCAGCAGACAGCCGTGTGTTCTTTAGTCATGAGCCTGTTGTCAAAACGGCAGAAAAAAATGGTCACAAACGAAATATTGTTTCTACACTTAAAATGAACAAAGAAAAAATGAGCTAGCCTGATATAAGTCATGTTCATGACGATGCAAATGTAACGAGATTTCGAACTGTTCTGTTGCACACGTTGGGACTCATTTTATTTTTCTACAAAAATCATTTGCCATGACGGGAATCGAACCCTGGCCGCCCTGCGTGACAAGGCAGATTCCTATCCGCTAGACCATTTGGGAAGACTTGATATGTACACCCTAAGATATCTAAGTGTCATTTCGATGAGGTCTGTAGCAGAGGCCATAGAGCACAGCAAACAAATAATCATGTGTTTAAATATCCTTGTCGTTTTGAAAAATTACCATTGTCACCTGCACAGGAATGCCATGCGGCCAACATTGAAGAAATGTGCTTCTCAAATCTGTCATTAACACTGTTTTCCACACGCTTTTTTCATTGCATTGCCATATAATCAATTGGTCATTGATGCGTCACGAATAACGACAATGCGTCGAAAATTAAAGAAATGTAAACATGAATTATGTTATTACTGTCTAAGCATCGCAAAGCTGTATGCGTAAAGGCGTCTGACGTCACAGTGGCTTGCCTGAAACAAAGGAATTAGAGAAACATGTGCTTACAGGGGCGTCGAACCGCCTTCTCCCGCTGATGGAGCAAAGTTGCTACAGTGACAAAGACAAGCTCCGCGCTCATGGGCAATTTATATGAGGCAACTGTGCTGCGAGTATCTAAGTAGTCGTCGTGCATGGATAAAATGCAATGTTTCAAACAGATCTGATGAATTCACCTACTTTGAAAAAGTGTGCGTTAGGGAGTTCTTTTGACACAAAGCGAAAATCTACAGTCAAGCGTCAATCAGCAGACAGCCGTGTGTTCTTTAGTAATGAGCCTGTTGTCAAAACGGCAGAAAAAAATGTTCACAAACGAAATATTGTTTCTACACTTAAAATGAACAAAGAAAAAATTAGCTAGCCTGATATAAGTCATGTTCATGACGATGCAAATGTAACGAGATTTCGAACTGTTCTGTTGCACACGTTGGGACTCATTTTATTTTTCTACAAAAATCATTTGCCATGACGGGAATCGAACCCGGGCCGCCCTGCGTGACAAGGCAGATTCCTATCCGCTAGACCATTTGGAAAGACTTGATATGTACACCCTAAGATATCTAAGTGTCATTTCGATGAGGTCTGTAGCAGAGGCCATAGAGCACAGCAAACAAATAATCATGTGTTTAAATATCCTTGTCGTTTTGAAAAATTACCATTGTCACCTGCACAGGAATGCCATGCGGCCAACATTGAAGAAATGTGCTTCTCAAATCTGTCATTAACACTGTTTTCCACACGCTTTTTTCATTGCATTGCCATATAATCAATTGGTCATTGATGCGTCACGAATAACGACAATGCGTCGAAAATTAAAGAAATGTAAACATGAATTATGTTATTACTGTCTAAGCATCGCAAAGCTGTATGCGTAAAGGCGTCTGACGTCACAGTGGCTTGCCTGAAACAAAGGAATTAGAGAAACATGTGCTAACAGCGGCGTCGAACCGCCTTCTCCCGCTCATGGAGCAAAGTTGCTACAGTGACAAAGACAAGCTCCGCGCTCATGGGCAATTTATATGAGGCAACTGTGCTGCGAGTATCTAAGTAGTCGTCGTGCATGGATAAAATGCAATGTTTCAAACAGATCTGATTAATTCACCTACTTTGAAAAAGTGTGCGTTAGGAAGTTCTTTTGACACAAAGCGAAAATCTACAGTCAAGCGTCAATCAGCAGACAGCCGTGTGTTCTTTAGTCATGAGCCTGTTGTCAAAACGGCAGAAAAAAATGTTCACAAACGAAATATTGTTTCTACACTTAAAATGAACAAAGAAAAAATGAGCTAGCCTGATATAAGTCATGTTCATGACGATGCAAATGTAACGAGATTTCGAAATGTTCTGTTGCACACGTTGGGACTCATTTTATTTTTCTACAAAAATCCTTTGCCATGACGGGAATCGAACCCGGGCCGCCCTGCGTTACAAGGTAGATGCCTATCCGCTAGACCATTTGGGAAAACTTGATATGTACACCCTAAGATATCTAAGTGTCATTTCGATGAGGTCTGTAGCAGAGGCCATAGAGCACAGCAAACAAATAATCATGTGTTTAAATATCCTTGTCGTTTTGAAAAATTACCATTGTCACCTGCACAGGAATGCCATGCGGCCAACATTGAAGAAATGTGCTTCTCAAATCTGTCATTAACACTGTTTTCCACACGCTTTTTTCATTGCATTGCCATATAATCAATTGGTCATTGATGCGTCACGAATAACTACAATGCGTCGAAAATTAAAGAAATGTAAACATGAATTATGTTATTACTGTCTAAGCATCGCAAAGCTGTATGCGTAAAGGCGTCTGACGTCACAGTGGCTTGCCTGAAACAAAGGAATTAGAGAAACATGTGCTTACAGGGGCGTCGAACCGCCTTCTCCCGCTGATGGAGCAAAGTTGCTACAGTGACAAAGACAAGCTCCGCGCTCAAGGGCAATTTATATGAGGCAACTGTGCTGCGAGTATCTAAGTAGTCGTCGTGCATGGATAAAATGCAATGTTTCAAACAGATCTGATGAATTCACCTACTTTGAAAAAGTGTGCGTTAGGAAGTTCTTTTGACACAAAGCAAAAATCTACAGTCAAGCGTCAATCAGCAGACAGCCGTGTGTTCTTTAGTCATGAGCCTGTTGTCAAAACGGCAGAAAAAAATGGTCACAAACGAAATATTGTTTCTACATTTAAAATGAACAAAGAAAAAATGAGCAAGCCTGATATAAGTCATGTTCATGACGATGCAAATGTAACGAGATTTCGAACTGTTCTGTTGCACACGTTGGGACTCATTTTATTTTTCTACAAAAAACATTTGCCATGACGGGAATCGAACCCGGGCCGCCCTGTGTTACAAGGTAGATGCCTATCCGCTAGACCATTTGGGAAAACTTGATATGTACACCCTAAGATATCTAAGTGTCATTTCGATGAGGTCTGTAGCAGAGGCCATAGAGCACAGCAAACAAATAATCATGTGTTTAAATATCCTTGTCGTTTTGAAAAATTACCATTGTCACCTGCACAGGAATGCCATGCGGCCAACATTGAAGAAATGTGCTTCTCAAATCTGTCATTAACACTGTTTTCCACACGCTTTTTTCATTGCATTGCCATATAATCAATTGGTCATTGATGCGTCACGAATAACGACAATGCGTCGAAAATTAAAGAAATGTAAACATGAATTATGTTATTACTGTCTAAGCATCGCAAAGCTGTATGCGTAAAGGCGTCTGACGTCACAGTGGCTTGCCTGAAACAAAGGAATCAGAGAAACATGTGCTTACAGGGGCGTCGAACCGCCTTCTCCCGCTCATGGAGCAAAGTTGCTACAGTGACAAAGACAAGCTCCGCGCTCATGGGCAATTTATATGAGGCAACTGTGCTGCGAGTATCTAAGTAGTCGTCGTGCATGGATAAAATGCAATGTTTCAAACAGATCTGATTAATTCACCTACTTTGAAAAAGTGTGCGTTAGGAAGTTCTTTTGACACAAAGCGAAAATCTACAGTCAAGCGTCAATCAGCAGACAGCCGTGTGTTCTTTAGTCATGAGCCTGTTGTCAAAACGGCAGAAAAAAATGTTCACAAACGAAATATTGTTTCTACACTTAAAATGAACAAAGAAAAAATGAGCTAGCCTGATATAAGTCATGTTCATGACGATGCAAATGTAACGAGATTTCGAAATGTTCTGTTGCACACGTTGGGACTCATTTTATTTTTCTACAAAAATCCTTTGCCATGACGGGAATCGAACCCGGGCCGCCCTGCGTTACAAGGTAGATGCCTATCCGCTAGACCATTTGGGAAAACTTGATATGTACACCCTAAGATATCTAAGTGTCATTTCGATGAGGTCTGTAGCAGAGGCCATAGAGCACAGCAAACAAATAATCATGTGTTTAAATATCCTTGTCGTTTTGAAAAATTACCATTGTCACCTGCACAGGAATGCCATGCGGCCAACATTGAAGAAATGTGCTTCTCAAATCTGTCATTAACACTGTTTTCCACACGCTTTTTTCATTGCATTGCCATATAATCAATTGGTCATTGATGCGTCACGAATAACTACAATGCGTCGAAAATTAAAGAAATGTAAACATGAATTATGTTATTACTGTCTAAGCATCGCAAAGCTGTATGCGTAAAGGCGTCTGACGTCACAGTGGCTTGCCTGAAACAAAGGAATTAGAGAAACATGTGCTTACAGGGGCGTCGAACCGCCTTCTCCCGCTGATGGAGCAAAGTTGCTACAGTGACAAAGACAAGCTCCGCGCTCAAGGGCAATTTATATGAGGCAACTGTGCTGCGAGTATCTAAGTAGTCGTCGTGCATGGATAAAATGCAATGTTTCAAACAGATCTGATGAATTCACCTACTTTGAAAAAGTGTGCGTTAGGAAGTTCTTTTGACACAAAGCAAAAATCTACAGTCAAGCGTCAATCAGCAGACAGCCGTGTGTTCTTTAGTCATGAGCCTGTTGTCAAAACGGCAGAAAAAAATGGTCACAAACGAAATATTGTTTCTACATTTAAAATGAACAAAGAAAAAATGAGCAAGCCTGATATAAGTCATGTTCATGACGATGCAAATGTAACGAGATTTCGAACTGTTCTGTTGCACACGTTGGGACTCATTTTATTTTTCTACAAAAAACATTTGCCATGACGGGAATCGAACCCGGGCCGCCCTGTGTTACAAGGTAGATGCCTATCCGCTAGACCATTTGGGAAAACTTGATATGTACACCCTAAGATATCTAAGTGTCATTTCGATGAGGTCTGTAGCAGAGGCCATAGAGCACAGCAAACAAATAATCATGTGTTTAAATATCCTTGTCGTTTTGAAAAATTACCATTGTCACCTGCACAGGAATGCCATGCGGCCAACATTGAAGAAATGTGCTTCTCAAATCTGTCATTAACACTGTTTTCCACACGCTTTTTTCATTGCATTGCCATATAATCAATTGGTCATTGATGCGTCACGAATAACTACAATGCGTCGAAAATTAAAGAAATGTAAACATGAATTATGTTATTACTGTCTAAGCATCGCAAAGCTGTATGCGTAAAGGCGTCTGACGTCACAGTGGCTTGCCTGAAACAAAGGAATTAGAGAAATATGTGCTTACAGGGGCGTCGAACCGCCTTCTCCCGCTGATGGAGCAAAGTTGCTACAGTGACAAAGACAAGCTCCGCGCTCATGGGCAATTTATACAAGGCAACTGTGCTGCGAGTATCTAAATAGTCGTCGTGCATGGATAAAATGCAATGTTTCAAACAGATCTGATGAATTCACCTACTTTGAAAAAGTGTGCGTTAGGGAGTTCTTTTGACACAAAGCGAAAATCTACAGTCAAGCGTCAATCAGCAGACAGCCGTGTGTTCTTTAGTAATGAGCCTGTTGTCAAAACGGCAGAAAAAAATGTTCACAAACGAAATATTGTTTCTACACTTAAAATGAACAAAGAAAAAATGAGCTAGCCTGATATAAGTCATGTTCATGACGATGCAAATGTAACGAGATTTCGAACTGTTCTGTTGCACACGTTGGGACTCATTTTATTTTTCTACAAAAATCATTTGCCATGACGGGAATCGAACCCTGGCCGCCCTGCGTGACAAGGCAGATTCCTATCCGCTAGACCATTTGGGAAGACTTGATATGTACACCCTAAGATATCTAAGTGTCATTTCGATGAGGTCTGTAGCAGAGGCCATAGAGCACAGCAAACAAATAATCATGTGTTTAAATATCCTTGTCGTTTTGAAAAATTACCATTGTCACCTGCACAGGAATGCCATGCGGCCAACATTGAAGAAATGTGCTTCTCAAATCTGTCATTAACACTGTTTTCCACACGCTTTTTTCATTGCATTGCCATATAATCAATTGGTCATTGATGCGTCACGAATAACGACAATGCGTCGAAAATTAAAGAAATGTAAACATGAATTATGTTATTACTGTCTAAGCATCGCAAAGCTGTATGCGTAAAGGCGTCTGACGTCACAGTGGCTTGCCTGAAACAAAGGAATTAGAGAAACATGTGCTTACAGGGGCGTCGAACCGCCTTCTCCCGCTGATGGAGCAAAGTTGCTACAGTGACAAAGACAAGCTCCGCGCTCAAGGGCAATTTATATGAGGCAACTGTGCTGCGAGTATCTAAGTAGTCGTCGTGCATGGATAAAATGCAATGTTTCAAACAGATCTGATGAATTCACCTACTTTGAAAAAGTGTGCGTTAGGAAGTTCTTTTGACACAAAGCAAAAATCTACAGTCAAGCGTCAATCAGCAGACAGCCGTGTGTTCTTTAGTCATGAGCCTGTTGTCAAAACGGCAGAAAAAAATGGTCACAAACGAAATATTGTTTCTACATTTAAAATGAACAAAGAAAAAATGAGCAAGCCTGATATAAGTCATGTTCATGACGATGCAAATGTAACGAGATTTCGAACTGTTCTGTTGCACACGTTGGGACTCATTTTATTTTTCTACAAAAAACATTTGCCATGACGGGAATCGAACCCGGGCCGCCCTGTGTTACAAGGTAGATGCCTATCCGCTAGACCATTTGGGAAAACTTGATATGTACACCCTAAGATATCTAAGTGTCATTTCGATGAGGTCTGTAGCAGAGGCCATAGAGCACAGCAAACAAATAATCATGTGTTTAAATATCCTTGTCGTTTTGAAAAATTACCATTGTCACCTGCACAGGAATGCCATGCGGCCAACATTGAAGAAATGTGCTTCTCAAATCTGTCATTAACACTGTTTTCCACACGCTTTTTTCATTGCATTGCCATATAATCAATTGGTCATTGATGCGTCACGAATAACGACAATGCGTCGAAAATTAAAGAAATGTAAACATGAATTATGTTATTACTGTCTAAGCATCGCAAAGCTGTATGCGTAAAGGCGTCTGACGTCACAGTGGCTTGCCTGAAACAAAGGAATCAGAGAAACATGTGCTTACAGGGGCGTCGAACCGCCTTCTCCCGCTCATGGAGCAAAGTTGCTACAGTGACAAAGACAAGCTCCGCGCTCATGGGCAATTTATATGAGGCAACTGTGCTGCGAGTATCTAAGTAGTCGTCGTGCATGGATAAAATGCAATGTTTCAAACAGATCTGATTAATTCACCTACTTTGAAAAAGTGTGCGTTAGGAAGTTCTTTTGACACAAAGCGAAAATCTACAGTCAAGCGTCAATCAGCAGACAGCCGTGTGTTCTTTAGTCATGAGCCTGTTGTCAAAACGGCAGAAAAAAATGTTCACAAACGAAATATTGTTTCTACACTTAAAATGAACAAAGAAAAAATGAGCTAGCCTGATATAAGTCATGTTCATGACGATGCAAATGTAACGAGATTTCGAAATGTTCTGTTGCACACGTTGGGACTCATTTTATTTTTCTACAAAAATCCTTTGCCATGACGGGAATCGAACCCGGGCCGCCCTGCGTTACAAGGTAGATGCCTATCCGCTAGACCATTTGGGAAAACTTGATATGTACACCCTAAGATATCTAAGTGTCATTTCGATGAGGTCTGTAGCAGAGGCCATAGAGCACAGCAAACAAATAATCATGTGTTTAAATATCCTTGTCGTTTTGAAAAATTACCATTGTCACCTGCACAGGAATGCCATGCGGCCAACATTGAAGAAATGTGCTTCTCAAATCTGTCATTAACACTGTTTTCCACACGCTTTTTTCATTGCATTGCCATATAATCAATTGGTCATTGATGCGTCACGAATAACTACAATGCGTCGAAAATTAAAGAAATGTAAACATGAATTATGTTATTACTGTCTAAGCATCGCAAAGCTGTATGCGTAAAGGCGTCTGACGTCACAGTGGCTTGCCTGAAACAAAGGAATTAGAGAAACATGTGCTTACAGGGGCGTCGAACCGCCTTCTCCCGCTGATGGAGCAAAGTTGCTACAGTGACAAAGACAAGCTCCGCGCTCAAGGGCAATTTATATGAGGCAACTGTGCTGCGAGTATCTAAGTAGTCGTCGTGCATGGATAAAATGCAATGTTTCAAACAGATCTGATGAATTCACCTACTTTGAAAAAGTGTGCGTTAGGAAGTTCTTTTGACACAAAGCAAAAATCTACAGTCAAGCGTCAATCAGCAGACAGCCGTGTGTTCTTTAGTCATGAGCCTGTTGTCAAAACGGCAGAAAAAAATGGTCACAAACGAAATATTGTTTCTACATTTAAAATGAACAAAGAAAAAATGAGCAAGCCTGATATAAGTCATGTTCATGACGATGCAAATGTAACGAGATTTCGAACTGTTCTGTTGCACACGTTGGGACTCATTTTATTTTTCTACAAAAAACATTTGCCATGACGGGAATCGAACCCGGGCCGCCCTGTGTTACAAGGTAGATGCCTATCCGCTAGACCATTTGGGAAAACTTGATATGTACACCCTAAGATATCTAAGTGTCATTTCGATGAGGTCTGTAGCAGAGGCCATAGAGCACAGCAAACAAATAATCATGTGTTTAAATATCCTTGTCGTTTTGAAAAATTACCATTGTCACCTGCACAGGAATGCCATGCGGCCAACATTGAAGAAATGTGCTTCTCAAATCTGTCATTAACACTGTTTTCCACACGCTTTTTTCATTGCATTGCCATATAATCAATTGGTCATTGATGCGTCACGAATAACTACAATGCGTCGAAAATTAAAGAAATGTAAACATGAATTATGTTATTACTGTCTAAGCATCGCAAAGCTGTATGCGTAAAGGCGTCTGACGTCACAGTGGCTTGCCTGAAACAAAGGAATTAGAGAAATATGTGCTTACAGGGGCGTCGAACCGCCTTCTCCCGCTGATGGAGCAAAGTTGCTACAGTGACAAAGACAAGCTCCGCGCTCATGGGCAATTTATACGAGGCAACTGTGCTGCGAGTATCTAAATAGTCGTCGTGCATGGATAAAATGCAATGTTTCAAACAGATCTGATGAATTCACCTACTTTGAAAAAGTGTGCGTTAGGGAGTTCTTTTGACACAAAGCGAAAATCTACAGTCAAGCGTCAATCAGCAGACAGCCGTGTGTTCTTTAGTAATGAGCCTGTTGTCAAAACGGCAGAAAAAAATGTTCACAAACGAAATATTGTTTCTACACTTAAAATGAACAAAGAAAAAATGAGCTAGCCTGATATAAGTCATGTTCATGACGATGCAAATGTAACGAGATTTCGAACTGTTCTGTTGCACACGTTGGGACTCATTTTATTTTTCTACAAAAATCATTTGCCATGACGGGAATCGAACCCTGGCCGCCCTGCGTGACAAGGCAGATTCCTATCCGCTAGACCATTTGGGAAGACTTGATATGTACACCCTAAGATATCTAAGTGTCATTTCGATGAGGTCTGTAGCAGAGGCCATAGAGCACAGCAAACAAATAATCATGTGTTTAAATATCCTTGTCGTTTTGAAAAATTACCATTGTCACCTGCACAGGAATGCCATGCGGCCAACATTGAAGAAATGTGCTTCTCAAATCTGTCATTAACACTGTTTTCCACACGCTTTTTTCATTGCATTGCCATATAATCAATTGGTCATTGATGCGTCACGAATAACGACAATGCGTCGAAAATTAAAGAAATGTAAACATGAATTATGTTATTACTGTCTAAGCATCGCAAAGCTGTGTGCGTAAAGGCGTCTGACGTCACAGTGGCTTGCCTGAAACAAAGGAATTAGAGAAACATGTGCTTACAGGGGCGTCGAACCGCCTTCTCCCGCTGATGGAGCAAAGTTGCTACAGTGACAAAGACAAGCTCCGCGCTCATGGGCAATTTATATGGGGCAACTGTGCTGCGAGTATCTAAGCAGTCGTCGTGCATGGATAAAATGCAATGTTTCAAACAGATCTGATGAATTCACCTACTTTGAAAAAGTGTGCGTTAGGAAGTTCTTTTGACACAAAGCGAAAATCTACAGTCAAGCGTCAATCAGCAGACAGCCGTGTGTTCTTTAGTCATGAGCCTGTTGTCAAAACGGCAGAAAAAAATGTTCACAAACGAAATATTGTTTCTACACTTAAAATGAACAAAGAAAAAATGAGCTAGCCTGATATAAGTCATGTTCATGACGATGCAAATGTAACGAGATTTCGAACTGTTCTGTTGCACACGTTGGGACTCATTTTATTTTTCTACAAAAAACATTTGCCATGACGGGAATCGAACCCGGGCCGCCCTGCGTTACAAGGTAGATGCCTATCCGCTAGACCATTTGGGAAAACTTGATATGTACACCCTAAGATATCTAAGTGTCATTTCGATGAGGTCTGTAGCAGAGGCCATAGAGCACAGCAAACAAATAATCATGTGTTGAAATATCCTTGTCGTTTTGAAAAATTACCATTGTCACCTGCACAGGAATGCCATGCGGCCAACATTGAAGAAATGTGCTTCTCAAATCTGTCATTAACACTGTTTTCCACACGCTTTTTTCATTGCATTGCCATATAATCAATTGGTCATTGATGCGTCACGAATAACGACAATGCGTCGAAAATTAAAGAAATGTAAACATGAATTATGTTATTACTGTCTAAGCATCGCAAAGCTGTATGCGTAAAGACGTCTGACGTCACAGTGGCTTGCCTGAAACAAAGGAATTAGAGAAACATGTGCTGACAGGGGCGTCGAACCGCCTTCTCCCGCTGATGGAGCAAAGTTGCTACAGTGACAAAGACAAGCTCCGCACTCATGGGCAATTTATATGGGGCAACTGTGTATCTAAGCAGTCGTCGTGCATGGATAAAATGCAATGTTTCAAACAGATCTGATGAATTCACCTACTTTGAAAAAGTGTGCGTTAGGAAGTTCTTTTGACACAAAGCGAAAATCTACAGTCAAGCGTCAATCAGCAGACAGCCGTGTGTTCTTTAGTCATGAGCCTGTTGTCAAAACGGCAGAAAAAAATGTTCACAAACGAAATATTGTTTCTACACTTAAAATGAACAAAGAAAAAATTAGCTAGCCTGATATTATTCATGTTCATGACGATGCAAATGTAACGAGATTTCGAACTGTTCTGTTGCACACGTTGGGACTCATTTTATTTTTCTACAAAAAACATTTACCATGACGGGAATCGAACCCGGGCCGCCCTGCGTTACAAGGTAGATGCCTATCCGCTAGACCATTTGGGAAGACTTGATATGTACACCCTAAGATATCTAAGTGTCATTTCGATGAGGTCTGTAGCAGAGGCCATAGAGCACAGCAAACAAATAATCATGTGTTTAAATATCCTTGTCGTTTTGAAAAATTACCATTGTCACCTGCACAGGAATGCCATGCGGCCAACATTGATGAAATGTGCTTCTCAAATCTGTCATTAACACTGTTTTCCACACGCTTTTTTCATTGCATTGCCATATAATCAATTGGTCATTGATGCGTCACGAATAACGACAATGCGTCGAAAATTAAAGAAATGTAAACATGAATTATGTTATTACTGTCTAAGCATCGCAAAGCTGTATGCGTAAAGGCGTCTGACGTCACAGTGGCTTGCCTGAAACAAAGGAATCAGAGAAACATGTGCTTACAGGGGCGTCGAACCGCCTTCTCCCGCTGATGGAGCAAAGTTGCTACAGTGACAAAGACAAGCTCCGCGCTCATGGGCAATTTATACGAGGCAACTGTGCTGCGAGTATCTAAATAGTCGTCGTGCATGGATAAAATGCAATGTTTCAAACAGATCTGATGAATTCACCTACTTTGAAAAAGTGTGCGTTAGGGAGTTCTTTTGACACAAAGCGAAAATCTACAGTCAAGCGTCAATCAGCAGACAGCCGTGTGTTCTTTAGTAATGAGCCTGTTGTCAAAACGGCAGAAAAAAATGTTCACAAACGAAATATTGTTTCTACACTTAAAATGAACAAAGAAAAAATGAGCTAGCCTGATATAAGTCATGTTCATGACGATGCAAATGTAACGAGATTTCGAACTGTTCTGTTGCACACGTTGGGACTCATTTTATTTTTCTACAAAAATCATTTGCCATGACGGGAATCGAACCCTGGCCGCCCTGCGTGACAAGGCAGATTCCTATCCGCTAGACCATTTGGGAAGACTTGATATGTACACCCTAAGATATCTAAGTGTCATTTCGATGAGGTCTGTAGCAGAGGCCATAGAGCACAGCAAACAAATAATCATGTGTTTAAATATCCTTGTCGTTTTGAAAAATTACCATTGTCACCTGCACAGGAATGCCATGCGGCCAACATTGAAGAAATGTGCTTCTCAAATCTGTCATTAACACTGTTTTCCACACGCTTTTTTCATTGCATTGCCATATAATCAATTGGTCATTGATGCGTCACGAATAACGACAATGCGTCGAAAATTAAAGAAATGTAAACATGAATTATGTTATTACTGTCTAAGCATCGCAAAGCTGTGTGCGTAAAGGCGTCTGACGTCACAGTGGCTTGCCTGAAACAAAGGAATTAGAGAAACATGTGCTTACAGGGGCGTCGAACCGCCTTCTCCCGCTGATGGAGCAAAGTTGCTACAGTGACAAAGACAAGCTCCGCGCTCATGGGCAATTTATATGGGGCAACTGTGCTGCGAGTATCTAAGCAGTCGTCGTGCATGGATAAAATGCAATGTTTCAAACAGATCTGATGAATTCATCTACTTTGAAAAAGTGTGCGTTAGGAAGTTCTTTTGACACAAAGCGAAAATCTACAGTCAAGCGTCAATCAGCAGACAGCCGTGTGTTCTTTAGTCATGAGCCTGTTGTCAAAACGGCAGAAAAAAATGTTCACAAACGAAATATTGTTTCTACACTTAAAATGAACAAAGAAAAAATGAGCTAGCCTGATATAAGTCATGTTCATGACGATGCAAATGTAACGAGATTTCGAACTGTTCTGTTGCACACGTTGGGACTCATTTTATTTTTCTACAAAAAACATTTGCCATGACGGGAATCGAACCCGGGCCGCCCTGCGTTACAAGGTAGATGCCTATCCGCTAGACCATTTGGGAAAACTTGATATGTACACCCTAAGATATCTAAGTGTCATTTCGATGAGGTCTGTAGCAGAGGCCATAGAGCACAGCAAACAAATAATCATGTGTTGAAATATCCTTGTCGTTTTGAAAAATTACCATTGTCACCTGCACAGGAATGCCATGCGGCCAACATTGAAGAAATGTGCTTCTCAAATCTGTCATTAACACTGTTTTCCACACGCTTTTTTCATTGCATTGCCATATAATCAATTGGTCATTGATGCGTCACGAATAACGACAATGCGTCGAAAATTAAAGAAATGTAAACATGAATTATGTTATTACTGTCTAAGCATCGCAAAGCTGTATGCGTAAAGACGTCTGACGTCACAGTGGCTTGCCTGAAACAAAGGAATTAGAGAAACATGTGCTGACAGGGGCGTCGAACCGCCTTCTCCCGCTGATGGAGCAAAGTTGCTACAGTGACAAAGACAAGCTCCGCACTCATGGGCAATTTATATGGGGCAACTGTGTATCTAAGCAGTCGTCGTGCATGGATAAAATGCAATGTTTCAAACAGATCTGATGAATTCACCTACTTTGAAAAAGTGTGCGTTAGGAAGTTCTTTTGACACAAAGCGAAAATCTACAGTCAAGCGTCAATCAGCAGACAGCCGTGTGTTCTTTAGTCATGAGCCTGTTGTCAAAACGGCAGAAAAAAATGTTCACAAACGAAATATTGTTTCTACACTTAAAATGAACAAAGAAAAAATTAGCTAGCCTGATATTATTCATGTTCATGACGATGCAAATGTAACGAGATTTCGAACTGTTCTGTTGCACACGTTGGGACTCATTTTATTTTTCTACAAAAAACATTTACCATGACGGGAATCGAACCCGGGCCGCCCTGCGTTACAAGGTAGATGCCTATCCGCTAGACCATTTGGGAAGACTTGATATGTACACCCTAAGATATCTAAGTGTCATTTCGATGAGGTCTGTAGCAGAGGCCATAGAGCACAGCAAACAAATAATCATGTGTTTAAATATCCTTGTCGTTTTGAAAAATTACCATTGTCACCTGCACAGGAATGCCATGCGGCCAACATTGATGAAATGTGCTTCTCAAATCTGTCATTAACACTGTTTTCCACACGCTTTTTTCATTGCATTGCCATATAATCAATTGGTCATTGATGCGTCACGAATAACGACAATGCGTCGAAAATTAAAGAAATGTAAACATGAATTATGTTATTACTGTCTAAGCATCGCAAAGCTGTATGCGTAAAGGCGTCTGACGTCACAGTGGCTTGCCTGAAACAAAGGAATCAGAGAAACATGTGCTTACAGGGGCGTCGAAGCGCCTTCTCCCGCTGATGGAGCAAAGTTGCTACAGTGACAAAGACAAGCTCCGCGCTCATGGGCAATTTATATGAGGCAACTGTGCTGCGAGTATCTAAGTAGTCGTCGTGCATGGATAAAATGCAATGTTTCAAACAGATCTGATGAATTCACCTACTTTGAAAAAGTGTGCGTTAGGGAGTTCTTTTGACACAAAGCGAAAATCTACAGTCAAGCGTCAATCAGCAGACAGCCGTGTGTTCTTTAGTCATGAGCCTGTTGTCAAAACGGCAGAAAAAAATGGTCACAAACGAAATATTGTTTCTACACTTAAAATGAACAAAGAAAAAATGAGCTAGCCTGATATAAGTCATGTTCATGACGATGCAAATATAACCAGATTTCGAACTGTTCTGTTGCACAC
This sequence comes from Argentina silus, assembly GCF_951799395.1. Taxonomy (NCBI): domain Eukaryota; kingdom Metazoa; phylum Chordata; class Actinopteri; order Argentiniformes; family Argentinidae; genus Argentina; species Argentina silus. The sequence continues at coordinate 47,527 of NW_028152628.1, read as the reverse complement.
GTTGGGACTCATTTTATTTTTCTACAAAAAATCATTTGCCATGACAGGAATCGAATCCGGGCCGCCCTGCGTTACAAGGGAGATTCCTATCCGCTAGACCATTTGGGAAGACTTGATATGTGCACCCTAAGATATCTAAGTGTCATTTCGATGAGGTCTGTAGCAGAGGCCATAGAGTACAGCAAACAAATAATCATGTGTTTAAATATCCTTGTCGTTTTGAAAAATTACCATTGTCACCTGCACAGGAATGCCATGCGGCCAACATTGAAGAAATGTGCTTCTCAAATCTGTCATTAACACTGTTTTCCACACGCTTTTTTCATTGCATTGCCATATAATCAATTGGTCATTGATGCGTCACGAATAACGACAATACGTCGAAAATTAAAGAAATGTAAACATGAATTATGTTATTACTGTCTAAGCATAGCAAAGCTGTATGCGTAAAGGCGTCTGACGTCACAGTGGCTTGCCTGAAACAAAGGAATTAGAGAAACATGTGCTTACAAGGGCGTCGAACCGGCTTCTCCCGCTGATGGAGCAAAGTTGCTACAGTGACAAAGACAAGCTCCGCGCTCATGGGCAATTTATATGGGGCAACTGTGCTGCGAGTATCTAAGCAGTCGTCGTGCATGGATAAAATGCAATGTTTCAAACAGATCTGATGAATTCACCTACTTTGAAAAAGTGTGTTAGGGAGTCCTTTTGAAACAAAGCGAAAATCTACAGTCAAGCGTCAATCAGCAGACAGCCGTGTGTTCTTTATTCATGAGCCTGTTGTCAAAACGGCAGAAAAAAATGGTCACAAACGAAATATTGTTTCTACACTTAAAATGAACAAAGAAAAAATGAGCTAGCCTGATATAAGTCATGTTCATCACGATGCAAATGTAACGAGATTTCGAACTGTTCTGTTGCACACGTTGGGACTCATTTTATTTTTCTTCAAAAATCATTTGCCATGACGGGAATCGAATCCGGGCCGCCCTGCGTTAAAAGGGAGATTCCTATCCGCTAGACCATTTGGGAAGACTTGATATGTGCACCCTAAGATATCTAAGTGTCATTTCGATGAGGTCTGTAGCAGAGGCCATAGAGCACAGCAAACAAATAATCATGTGTTTAAATATCCTTGTCGTTTTGAAAAATTACCATTGTCACCTGCACAGGAATGCCATGCGGCCAACATTGAAGAAATGTGCTTCTCAAATCTGTCATTAACACTGTTTTCCACACGCTTTTTTCATTGCATTGCCATATAATCAATTGGTCATTGATGCGTCACGAATAACGACAATGCGTCGAAAATTAAAGAAATGTAAACATGAATTATGTTATTACTGTCTAAGCATCGCAAAGCTGTATGCGCAAAGGCGTCTGACGTCACTGTGGCTTGCCTGAAACAAAGGAATTAGAGAAACATGTGATTACCGTGGCGTCGAACCGGCTTGTCCCACTGATGGAGCAAAGTTGCTACAGTGACAAAGACAAGCTCCGCGCTCATGGGCAATTTATATGGGGCAACTGTGCTGCGAGTATCTAAGCAGTCGTCGTGCATGGATAAAATGCAATGTTTCAAACAGATCTGATGAATTCACCTACTTTGAAAAAGTGTGCGTTAAGGGAGTCCTTTTGACAGAAAGCGAAAATCTACAGTCAAGCGTCAATCAGCAGACAGCCGTGTGTTCTTTAGTCATGAGCCTGTTGTCAAAACGGCAGAAAAAAATGGTCACAAATGAAATATTGTTTCTACACTTAAAATGAAAAAAGAAAAAATGAGCTAGCCTGATATAAGTCATGTTCATGACGATGCAAATGTAACGAGATTTCGAACTGTTCTGTTGCACACGTTGGGACTCATTTTATTTTTCTACAAGAATCATTTGCCATGACGGGAATCGAACCCGGGCCGCCCTGCGTTACAAGGCAGATTCCTATCCGCTAGACCATTTGGGAAGATTTCATATGTAGACCCTAAGATATCTAAGTGTCATTTCGATGAGGTCTGTAGCAGAGGCCAAAGAGCACACCAAACAAATAATCATGTGTTTAAATATCCTTGTCGTTTTGAAAAATTACCATTGTCACCTGCACAGGAATGCCATGCGGCCAACATTGAAGAAATGTGCTTCTCAAATCTGTCGTTAACACTGTTTTCCACACGCTTTTTTCATTGCATTGCCATATAATCAATTGGTCATTGATGCGTCACGAATAACGACAATGCGTCGAAAATTAAAGAAATGTAAACATGAATTATGTTATTACTGTCTAAGCATCGCAAAGCTGTATGCGTAAAGACGTCTGACGTCACAGTGGCTTGCCTGAAACAAAGGAATTAGAGAAACATGTGCTGACAGGGGCGTCGAACCGCCTTCTCCCGCTGATGGAGCAAAGTTGCTACAGTGACAAAGACAAGCTCCGCACTCATGGGCAATTTATATGGGGCAACTGTGTATCTAAGCAGTCGTCGTGCATGGATAAAATGCAATGTTTCAAACAGATCTGATGAATTCACCTACTTTGAAAAAGTGTGCGTTAGGAAGTTCTTTTGACACAAAGCGAAAATCTACAGTCAAGCGTCAATCAGCAGACAGCCGTGTGTTCTTTAGTCATGAGCCTGTTGTCAAAACGGCAGAAAAAAATGTTCACAAACGAAATATTGTTTCTACACTTAAAATGAACAAAGAAAAAATTAGCTAGCCTGATATTATTCATGTTCATGACGATGCAAATGTAACGAGATTTCGAACTGTTCTGTTGCACACGTTGGGACTCATTTTATTTTTCTACAAAAAACATTTACCATGACGGGAATCGAACCCGGGCCGCCCTGCGTTACAAGGTAGATGCCTATCCGCTAGACCATTTGGGAAGACTTGATATGTACACCCTAAGATATCTAAGTGTCATTTCGATGAGGTCTGTAGCAGAGGCCATAGAGCACAGCAAACAAATAATCATGTGTTTAAATATCCTTGTCGTTTTGAAAAATTACCATTGTCACCTGCACAGGAATGCCATGCGGCCAACATTGATGAAATGTGCTTCTCAAATCTGTCATTAACACTGTTTTCCACACGCTTTTTTCATTGCATTGCCATATAATCAATTGGTCATTGATGCGTCACGAATAACGACAATGCGTCGAAAATTAAAGAAATGTAAACATGAATTATGTTATTACTGTCTAAGCATCGCAAAGCTGTATGCGTAAAGGCGTCTGACGTCACAGTGGCTTGCCTGAAACAAAGGAATCAGAGAAACATGTGCTTACAGGGGCGTCGAACCGCCTTCTCCCGCTGATGGAGCAAAGTTGCTACAGTGACAAAGACAAGCTCCGCGCTCATGGGCAATTTATACGAGGCAACTGTGCTGCGAGTATCTAAATAGTCGTCGTGCATGGATAAAATGCAATGTTTCAAACAGATCTGATGAATTCACCTACTTTGAAAAAGTGTGCGTTAGGGAGTTCTTTTGACACAAAGCGAAAATCTACAGTCAAGCGTCAATCAGCAGACAGCCGTGTGTTCTTTAGTAATGAGCCTGTTGTCAAAACGGCAGAAAAAAATGTTCACAAACGAAATATTGTTTCTACACTTAAAATGAACAAAGAAAAAATGAGCTAGCCTGATATAAGTCATGTTCATGACGATGCAAATGTAACGAGATTTCGAACTGTTCTGTTGCACACGTTGGGACTCATTTTATTTTTCTACAAAAATCATTTCCCATGACGGGAATCGAACCCTGGCCGCCCTGCGTGACAAGGCAGATTCCTATCCGCTAGACCATTTGGGAAGACTTGATATGTACACCCTAAGATATCTAAGTGTCATTTCGATGAGGTCTGTAGCAGAGGCCATAGAGCACAGCAAACAAATAATCATGTGTTTAAATATCCTTGTCGTTTTGAAAAATTACCATTGTCACCTGCACAGGAATGCCATGCGGCCAACATTGAAGAAATGTGCTTCTCAAATCTGTCATTAACACTGTTTTCCACACGCTTTTTTCATTGCATTGCCATATAATCAATTGGTCATTGATGCGTCACGAATAACGACAATGCGTCGAAAATTAAAGAAATGTAAACATGAATTATGTTATTACTGTCTAAGCATCGCAAAGCTGTGTGCGTAAAGGCGTCTGACGTCACAGTGGCTTGCCTGAAACAAAGGAATTAGAGAAACATGTGCTTACAGGGGCGTCGAACCGCCTTCTCCCGCTGATGGAGCAAAGTTGCTACAGTGACAAAGACAAGCTCCGCGCTCATGGGCAATTTATATGGGGCAACTGTGCTGCGAGTATCTAAGCAGTCGTCGTGCATGGATAAAATGCAATGTTTCAAACAGATCTGATGAATTCACCTACTTTGAAAAAGTGTGCGTTAGGAAGTTCTTTTGACACAAAGCGAAAATCTACAGTCAAGCGTCAATCAGCAGACAGCCGTGTGTTCTTTAGTCATGAGCCTGTTGTCAAAACGGCAGAAAAAAATGTTCACAAACGAAATATTGTTTCTACACTTAAAATGAACAAAGAAAAAATGAGCTAGCCTGATATAAGTCATGTTCATGACGATGCAAATGTAACGAGATTTCGAACTGTTCTGTTGCACACGTTGGGACTCATTTTATTTTTCTACAAAAAACATTTGCCATGACGGGAATCGAACCCGGGCCGCCCTGCGTTACAAGGTAGATGCCTATCCGCTAGACCATTTGGGAAAACTTGATATGTACACCCTAAGATATCTAAGTGTCATTTCGATGAGGTCTGTAGCAGAGGCCATAGAGCACAGCAAACAAATAATCATGTGTTGAAATATCCTTGTCGTTTTGAAAAATTACCATTGTCACCTGCACAGGAATGCCATGCGGCCAACATTGAAGAAATGTGCTTCTCAAATCTGTCATTAACACTGTTTTCCACACGCTTTTTTCATTGCATTGCCATATAATCAATTGGTCATTGATGCGTCACGAATAACGACAATGCGTCGAAAATTAAAGAAATGTAAACATGAATTATGTTATTACTGTCTAAGCATCGCAAAGCTGTATGCGTAAAGACGTCTGACGTCACAGTGGCTTGCCTGAAACAAAGGAATTAGAGAAACATGTGCTGACAGGGGCGTCGAACCGCCTTCTCCCGCTGATGGAGCAAAGTTGCTACAGTGACAAAGACAAGCTCCGCACTCATGGGCAATTTATATGGGGCAACTGTGTATCTAAGCAGTCGTCGTGCATGGATAAAATGCAATGTTTCAAACAGATCTGATGAATTCACCTACTTTGAAAAAGTGTGCGTTAGGAAGTTCTTTTGACACAAAGCGAAAATCTACAGTCAAGCGTCAATCAGCAGACAGCCGTGTGTTCTTTAGTCATGAGCCTGTTGTCAAAACGGCAGAAAAAAATGTTCACAAACGAAATATTGTTTCTACACTTAAAATGAACAAAGAAAAAATTAGCTAGCCTGATATTATTCATGTTCATGACGATGCAAATGTAACGAGATTTCGAACTGTTCTGTTGCACACGTTGGGACTCATTTTATTTTTCTACAAAAAACATTTACCATGACGGGAATCGAACCCGGGCCGCCCTGCGTTACAAGGTAGATGCCTATCCGCTAGACCATTTGGGAAGACTTGATATGTACACCCTAAGATATCTAAGTGTCATTTCGATGAGGTCTGTAGCAGAGGCCATAGAGCACAGCAAACAAATAATCATGTGTTTAAATATCCTTGTCGTTTTGAAAAATTACCATTGTCACCTGCACAGGAATGCCATGCGGCCAACATTGATGAAATGTGCTTCTCAAATCTGTCATTAACACTGTTTTCCACACGCTTTTTTCATTGCATTGCCATATAATCAATTGGTCATTGATGCGTCACGAATAACGACAATGCGTCGAAAATTAAAGAAATGTAAACATGAATTATGTTATTACTGTCTAAGCATCGCAAAGCTGTATGCGTAAAGGCGTCTGACGTCACAGTGGCTTGCCTGAAACAAAGGAATCAGAGAAACATGTGCTTACAGGGGCGTCGAAGCGCCTTCTCCCGCTGATGGAGCAAAGTTGCTACAGTGACAAAGACAAGCTCCGCGCTCATGGGCAATTTATATGAGGCAACTGTGCTGCGAGTATCTAAGTAGTCGTCGTGCATGGATAAAATGCAATGTTTCAAACAGATCTGATGAATTCACCTACTTTGAAAAAGTGTGCGTTAGGGAGTTCTTTTGACACAAAGCGAAAATCTACAGTCAAGCGTCAATCAGCAGACAGCCGTGTGTTCTTTAGTCATGAGCCTGTTGTCAAAACGGCAGAAAAAAATGGTCACAAACGAAATATTGTTTCTACACTTAAAATGAACAAAGAAAAAATGAGCTAGCCTGATATAAGTCATGTTCATGACGATGCAAATATAACCAGATTTCGAACTGTTCTGTTGCACACGTTGGGACTCATTTTATTTTTCTACAAAAAATCATTTGCCATGACGGGAATCGAATCCGGGCCGCCCTGCGTTACAAGGGAGATTCCTATCCGCTAGACCATTTGGGAAGACTTGATATGTGCACCCTAAGATATCTAAGTGTCATTTCGATGAGGTCTGTAGCAGAGGCCATAGAGTACAGCAAACAAATAATCATGTGTTTAAATATCCTTGTCGTTTTGAAAAATTACCATTGTCACCTGCACAGGAATGCCATGCGGCCAACATTGAAGAAATGTGCTTCTCAAATCTGTCATTAACACTGTTTTCCACACGCTTTTTTCATTGCATTGCCATATAATCAATTGGTCATTGATGCGTCACGAATAACGACAATACGTCGAAAATTAAAGAAATGTAAACATGAATTATGTTATTACTGTCTAAGCATAGCAAAGCTGTATGCGTAAAGGCGTCTGACGTCACAGTGGCTTGCCTGAAACAAAGGAATTAGAGAAACATGTGCTTACAAGGGCGTCGAACCGGCTTCTCCCGCTGATGGAGCAAAGTTGCTACAGTGACAAAGACAAGCTCCGCGCTCATGGGCAATTTATATGGGGCAACTGTGCTGCGAGTATCTAAGCAGTCGTCGTGCATGGATAAAATGCAATGTTTCAAACAGATCTGATGAATTCACCTACTTTGAAAAAGTGTGTTAGGGAGTCCTTTTGAAACAAAGCGAAAATCTACAGTCAAGCGTCAATCAGCAGACAGCCGTGTGTTCTTTATTCATGAGCCTGTTGTCAAAACGGCAGAAAAAAATGGTCACAAACGAAATATTGTTTCTACACTTAAAATGAACAAAGAAAAAATGAGCTAGCCTGATATAAGTCATGTTCATCACGATGCAAATGTAACGAGATTTCGAACTGTTCTGTTGCACACGTTGGGACTCATTTTATTTTTCTTCAAAAATCATTTGCCATGACGGGAATCGAATCCGGGCCGCCCTGCGTTAAAAGGGAGATTCCTATCCGCTAGACCATTTGGGAAGACTTGATATGTGCACCCTAAGATATCTAAGTGTCATTTCGATGAGGTCTGTAGCAGAGGCCATAGAGCACAGCAAACAAATAATCATGTGTTTAAATATCCTTGTCGTTTTGAAAAATTACCATTGTCACCTGCACAGGAATGCCATGCGGCCAACATTGAAGAAATGTGCTTCTCAAATCTGTCATTAACACTGTTTTCCACACGCTTTTTTCATTGCATTGCCATATAATCAATTGGTCATTGATGCGTCACGAATAACGACAATGCGTCGAAAATTAAAGAAATGTAAACATGAATTATGTTATTACTGTCTAAGCATCGCAAAGCTGTATGCGCAAAGGCGTCTGACGTCACTGTGGCTTGCCTGAAACAAAGGAATTAGAGAAACATGTGATTACCGTGGCGTCGAACCGGCTTGTCCCACTGATGGAGCAAAGTTGCTACAGTGACAAAGACAAGCTCCGCGCTCATGGGCAATTTATATGGGGCAACTGTGCTGCGAGTATCTAAGCAGTCGTCGTGCATGGATAAAATGCAATGTTTCAAACAGATCTGATGAATTCACCTACTTTGAAAAAGTGTGCGTTAAGGGAGTCCTTTTGACAGAAAGCGAAAATCTACAGTCAAGCGTCAATCAGCAGACAGCCGTGTGTTCTTTAGTCATGAGCCTGTTGTCAAAACGGCAGAAAAAAATGGTCACAAATGAAATATTGTTTCTACACTTAAAATGAAAAAAGAAAAAATGAGCTAGCCTGATATAAGTCATGTTCATGACGATGCAAATGTAACGAGATTTCGAACTGTTCTGTTGCACACGTTGGGACTCATTTTATTTTTCTACAAGAATCATTTGCCATGACGGGAATCGAACCCGGGCCGCCCTGCGTTACAAGGCAGATTCCTATCCGCTAGACCATTTGGGAAGATTTCATATGTAGACCCTAAGATATCTAAGTGTCATTTCGATGAGGTCTGTAGCAGAGGCCAAAGAGCACACCAAACAAATAATCATGTGTTTAAATATCCTTGTCGTTTTGAAAAATTACCATTGTCACCTGCACAGGAATGCCATGCGGCCAACATTGAAGAAATGTGCTTCTCAAATCTGTCGTTAACACTGTTTTCCACACGCTTTTTTCATTGCATTGCCATATAATCAATTGGTCATTGATGCGTCACGAATAACGACAATACGTCGAAAATTAAAGAAATGTAAACATGAATTATGTTATTACTGTCTAAGCATAGCAAAGCTGTATGCGTAAAGGCATCTGACGTCACAGTGGCTTGCCTGAAACAAAGGAATTAGAGAAACATGTGCTAACAGGGCCGTCGACCGGCTTCTCCCGCTGATGGAGCAAAGTTGCTACAGTGACAAAGACAAGCTCCGCGCTCATGGGCAATTTATATGGGGCAACTGTGCTGCGAGTATCTAAGCAGTCGTCGTGCATGGATAAAATGCAATGTTTCAAACAGATCTGATGAATTCACCTACTTTGAAAAGTGTGTGTTAGGGAGTCCTTTTGAAACAAAGCGAAAATCTACAGTCAAGCGTCAATCAGCAGACAGCCGTGTGTTCTTTAGTCATGAGCCTGTTGTCAAAACGGCAGAAAAAAATGGTCACTAACGAAATATTGTTTCTACACTTAAAATGAACAAAGAAAAAAATGAGCTAGCCTGATATAAGTCATGTTCATGACGATGCAAATGTAACGAGATTTCGAACTGTTCTGTTGCACACGTTGGGACTCATTTTATTTTTCTACAAGAACCATTTGCCATGACGGGAATCGAACCCGGGCCGCCCTGCGTTACAAGGCAGATTCCTATCCGCTAGACCATTTGGGAAGACTTGATATGTAAACCCTAAGATATCTAAGTGTCATTTCGATGAGGTCTGTAGCAGAGGCCATAGAGCACAGCAAACAAATAATCATGTGTTTAAATATCCTTGTTGTTTTTAAAAATTACCATTGTCACCTGCACAGGAATGCCATGCGGCCAACATTGAAGAAATGTGCTTCTCAAATCTGTCATTAACACTGTTTTCCACACGCTTTTTTCATTGCATTGCCATATAATCAATTGGTCATTGATGCGTCACGAATAACGACAATGCGTCGAAAATTAAAGAAATGTAAACATGAATTATGTTATTACTGTCTAAGCATCGCAAAGCTGTATGCGTAAAGGCGTCTGACGTCACTGTGGCTTGCCTGAAACAAAGGAATTAGAGAAACTTGTGCTTACAGGGCCGTCGAACCGGCTTCTCCCGCTGATGGAGCAAAGTTGCTACAGTGACAAAGACAAGCTCCGCGCTCATGGGCAATTTATATGGGGCAACTGTGCTGCGAGTATCTAAGCAGTCGTCGTGCATGGATAAAATGCAATGTTTCAAACAGATCTGATGAATTCACCTACTTTGAAAAAGTGTGCGTTAGGGAGTTCTTTTGACACAAAGCGAAAATCTACAGTCAAGCGTCAATCAGCAGACAGCCGTGTGTTCTTTAGTCATGAGCCTGTTGTCAAAACGGCAGAAAAAAATGGTCACAAACGAAATATTGTTTCTACACATAAAATGAACAAAGAAAAAATGAGCTAGCCTGATATAAGTCATGTTCATGACGATGCAAATATAACCAGATTTCGAACTGTTCTGTTGCACACGTTGGGACTCATTTTATTTTTCTACAAAAAATCATTTGCCATGACGGGAATCGAATCCGGGCCGCCCTGCGTTACAAGGGAGATTCCTATCCGCTAGACCATTTGGGAAGACTTGATATGTGCACCCTAAGATATCTAAGTGTCATTTCGATGAGGTCTGTAGCAGAGGCCATAGAGTACAGCAAACAAATAATCATGTGTTTAAATATCCTTGTCGTTTTGAAAAATTACCATTGTCACCTGCACAGGAATGCCATGCGGCCAACATTGAAGAAATGTGCTTCTCAAATCTGTCATTAACACTGTTTTCCACACGCTTTTTTCATTGCATTGCCATATAATCAATTGGTCATTGATGCGTCACGAATAACGACAATACGTCGAAAATTAAAGAAATGTAAACATGAATTATGTTATTACTGTCTAAGCATCGCAAAGCTGTATGCGTAAAGGCGTCTGACGTCACAGTGGCTTGCCTGAAACAAAGGAATTCGAGAAACATGTGCTTACAGGGGCATCGAATCGGCTTCTCCCGCTGATGGAGCAAAGTTGCTACAGTGACAAAGACAAGCTCCGCGCTCATGGGCAATTTATATGGGGCAACTGTGCTGCGAGTATCTAAGCAGTCGTCGTGCATGGATAAAATGCAATGTTTCAAACAGATCTGATGAATTCACCTACTTTGAAAAAGTGTGCGTTAGGGAGTTCTTTTGACACAAAGCGAAAATCTACAGTCAAGCGTCAACCAGCAGACAGCCGTGTGTTCTTTAGTCATGAGCCTGTTGTCAAAACGGCAGAAAAAAATGTTCACAATCGAAATATTGTTTCTACACTTAAAATGAACAAAGAAAAAATGAGCTAGCCTGATATAAGTCATGTTCATGACGATGCAAATGCAACGAGATTTCGAACTGTTCTGTTGCACACGTTGGGACTCATTTTATTTTTCTTCAAAAATCATTTGCCATGACGGGAATCGAATCCGGGCCGCCCTGCGTTACAAGGGAGATTCCTATCCGCTAGACCATTTGGGAAGACTTGATATGTGCACCCTAAGATATCTAAGTGTCATTTCGATGAGGTCTGTAGCAGAGGCCATAGAGCACAGCAAACAAATAATCATGTGTTTAAATATCCTTGTCGTTTTGAAAAATTACCATTGTCACCTGCACAGGAATGCCATGCGGCCAACATTGAAGAAATGTGCTTCTCAAATCTGTCATTAACACTGTTTTCCACAAACTTTTTTCATTGCATTGCCATATAATCAATTGGTCATTGATGCGTCACGAATAACGACAATGCGTCGAAAATTAAAGAATTGTAAACATGAATTATGTTATTACTGTCTAAGCATAGCAAAGCTGTATGCGTAAAGGCGTCTGACGTCACAGTGGCTTGCCTGAAACAAAGGAATTAGAGAAACTTGTGCTTACAGGGCCGTCGAACCGGCTTCTCCCGCTGATGGAGCAAAGTTGCTACAGTGACAAAGACAAGCTCCGCGCTCATGGGCAATTTATATGTGGCAACTGAGCTGCGAGTATCTAAGCAGTCGTCGTGCATGGATAAAATGCAATGTTTCAAACAGATCTGATGAATTCACCTACTTTGAAAAAGTGTGCGTTAGGGAGTTCTTTTGACACAAAGCGAAAATCTACAGTCAAGCGTCAATCAGCAGACAGCCGTGTGTTCTTTAGTCATGAGCCTGTTGTCAAAACGACAGAAAAAAATGGTCACAAACGAAATATTGTTTCTACACTTAAAATGAACAAAGAAAAAATGAGCTAGCCTGATATAAGTCATGTTCATGACGATGCAAATATAACCAGATTTTGAACTGTTCTGTTGCACACGTTGGGACTCATTTTATTTTTCTTCAAGAATCATTTGCCATGACGGGAATCGAACCCGGGCCACCCTGCGTTACAAGGCAGATTCCTATCCGCTAGACCATTTGGGAAGATTTCATATGTAGACCCTAAGATATCTAAGTGTCATTTCGATGAGGTCTGTAGCAGAGGCCATAGAGCACACCAAACAAATAATCATGTGTTTAAATATCCTTGTCGTTTTGAAAAATTACCATTGTCACCTGCACAGGAATGCCATGCGGCCAACATTGAAGAAATGTGCTTCTCAAATCTGTCATTAACACTGTTTTCCACACGCTTTTTTCATTGCATTGCCATATAATTAATCGGTCATTGATGCGTCACGAATAACGACAATGCGTCGAAAATTAAAGAAATGTAAACATGAATTATGTTATTACTGTCTAAGCATAGCAAAGCTATATGCGTAAAGGCGTCTGACGTCACAGTGGCTTGCCTGAAACAAAGGAATTAGAGAAACTTGTGCTTACAGGGCCGTCGAACCGGCTTCTCCCGCTGATGGAGCAAAGTTGCTACAGTGACAAAGACAAGCTCCGCGCTCATGGGCAATTTATATGGGGCAACTGTGCTGCGAGTATCTAAGCAGTCGTCGTGCATGGATAAAATGCAATGTTTCAAACAGATCTGATGAATTCACCTACTTTGAAAAAGTGTGCGTTAGGGAGTTCTTTTGACACAAAGCGAAAATCTACAGTCAAGCGTCAATCAGCAGACAGCCGTGTGTTCTTTAGTCATGAGCCTGTTGTCAAAACGGCAGAAAAAAATGGTCACAAACGAAATATTGTTTCTACACTTAAAATGAACAAAGAAAAAATGAGCTAGCCTGATATAAGTCATGTTCATGACGATGCAAATATAACCAGATTTCGAACTGTTCTGTTGCACACGTTGGGACTCATTTTATTTTTCTACAAAAAATCATTTGCCATGACGGGAATCGAATCCGGGCCGCCCTGCGTTACAAGGGAGATTCCTATCCGCTAGACCATTTGGGAAGACTTGATATGTGCACCCTAAGATATCTAAGTGTCATTTCGATGAGGTCTGTAGCAGAGGCCATAGAGTACAGCAAACAAATAATCATGTGTTTAAATATCCTTGTCGTTTTGAAAAATTACCATTGTCACCTGCACAGGAATGCCATGCGGCCAACATTGAAGAAATGTGCTTCTCAAATCTGTCATTAACACTGTTTTCCACACGCTTTTTTCATTGCATTGCCATATAATCAATTGGTCATTGATGCGTCACGAATAACGACAATACGTCGAAAATTAAAGAAATGTAAACATGAATTATGTTATTACTGTCTAAGCATCGCAAAGCTGTATGCGTAAAGGCGTCTGACGTCACAGTGGCTTGCCTGAAACAAAGGAATTCGAGAAACATGTGCTTACAGGGGCATCGAATCGGCTTCTCCCGCTGATGGAGCAAAGTTGCTACAGTGACAAAGACAAGCTCCGCGCTCATGGGCAATTTATATGGGGAAACTGTGCTGCGAGTATCTAAGCAGTCGTCGTGCATGGATAAAATGCAATGTTTCAAACAGATCTGATGAATTCACCTACTTTGAAAAAGTGTGCGTTAGGGAGTTCTTTTGACACGAAGCGAAAATCTACAGTCAAGCGTCAACCAGCAGACAGCCGTGTGTTCTTTAGTCATGAGCCTGTTGTCAAAACGGCAGAAAAAAATGTTCACAATCGAAATATTGTTTCTACACTTAAAATGAACAAAGAAAAAATGAGCTAGCCTGATATAAGTCATGTTCATGACGATGCAAATGCAACGAGATTTCGAACTGTTCTGTTGCACACGTTGGGACTCATTTTATTTTTCTACAAAAATCATTTGCCATGACGGGAATCGAACCCGGGCCGCCCTGCGTTACAAGGCAGATTCCTATCCGCTAGACCATTTGGGAAGACTTGATATGTACACCCTAAGATATCTAAGTGTCATTTCGATGAGGTCTGTAGCAGAGGCCATAGAGCACAGCAAACAAATAATCATGTGTTTAAATATCCTTGTCGTTTTGAAAAATTACCATTGTCACCTGCACAGGAATGCCATGCGGCCAACATTGAAGAAATGTGCTTCTCAAATCTGTCATTAACACTGTTTTCCACACGCTTTTTTCATTGCATTGCCATATAATCAATTGGTCATTGATGCGTCACGAATAACGACAATGCGTCGAAAATTAAAGAAATTTAAACATGAAATACGTTATTACTGTCTAAGCATCGCAAAGCTGTATGCGTAAAGGCGTCTGACGTCACAGTGGCTTGCCTGAAACAAAGGAATTTGAGAAACATGTGCTTACAGGGGCGTCGAACCGGCTTCTCACGCTGATGGAGCAAAGTTGCTACAGTGACAAAGACAAGCTCCGCGCTCATTGGCAATTTATATGGGGCAACTGTGCTGCGAGTATCTAAGCAGTCGTCGTGCATGGATAAAATGCAATGTTTCAAACAGATCTGATGAATTCACCTACTTTGAAAAAGTGTGCGTTAGGGAGTTCTTTCGACTCAAGCGAAAATCTACAGTCAAGCGTCAATCAGCAGACTGCCGTGTGTTCTTTAGTCTTGAGCCTGTTGTCAAAACGGCAGAAAAAAATGGTCACAAACGAAATATTGTTTCTACACTTAAAATGAACAAAGACAAAATGAGCTAGCCTGATATAAGTCATGTTCATGACGATGCAAATGTAACGAGATTTCGGACTTTTCTGTTGCACACGTTGGGACTCATTTTATTTTCCTACAAGAATCATTTGCCATGACGGGAATCGAACCCGGGCCGCCCTGCGTTACAAGGCAGATTCCTATCCGCTAGACCATTTGGGAAGATTTCATATGTAGACCCTAAGATATCTAAGTGTCATTTCGATGAGGTCTGTAGCAGAGGCCATACAGCACACCAAACAAATAATCATGTGTTTAAATATCCTTGTCGTTTTGAAAAATTACCATTGTCACCTGCACAGGAATGCCATGCGGCCAACATTGAAGAAATGTGCTTTTCAAATCTGTCATTAACACTGTTTTCCACACGCTTTTTTCATTGCATTGCCATATAATCAATTGGTCTTTGATGCGTCACGAATAACGACAATGCGTCGAAAATTAAAGAAATGTAAACATGAATTATGTTATTACTGTCTAAGCATCGCAAAGCTGTATGCGCAAAGGCGTCTGACGTCACTGTGGCTTGCCTGAAACAAAGGAATTAGAGAAACATGTGCTTACAGGGGCGTCGAACCGGCTTGTCCCCCTGATGGAGCAAACTTGCTACAGTGACAAAGACAAGCTCCGCGCTCATGGGCAATTTATATGGGGCAACTGTGCTGCGAGTATCTAAGCAGTCGTCGTGCATGGATAAAATGCAATGTTTAAAACAGATCTGATGAATTCACCTACTTTGAAAAAGTGTGCGTTAAGGGAGTCCTTTTGACACAAAGCGAAAATCTACAGTCAAGCGTCAATCAGCAGACAGCCGTGTGTTCTTTAGTCATGAGCCTGTTGTCAAAACGGCAGAAAAAAATGGTCACAAATGAAATATTGTTTCTACACTTAAAATGACCAAAGAAAAAATGAGCTAGCCTGATATAAGTCATGTTCATGACGATGCAAATGTAACGAGATTTCGAACTGTTCTGTTGCACACGTTGGGACTCATTTTATTTTTCTACAAGAATCATTTGCCATGACGGGAATCGAACCCGGGCCGCCCTGCGTTACAAGGCAGATTCCTATCCGCTAGACCATTTGGGAAGATTTCATAGCTGCACCCTAAGATATCTAAATGTCATTTCGATGAGGTCTGTAGCAGAGGCCATAGAGCACACCAAACAAATATTCATGTGTTTAAATATCCTTGTCGTTTTGAAAAATTACCATTGTCACCTGCACAGGAATGCCATGCGGCCAACATTGAAGAAATGTGCTTCTCAAATCTGTCATTAACACTGTTTTCCACACGCTTTTTTCATTGCATTGCCATATAATCAATTGGCCATTGATGCGTCACGAATAACGACAATGCGTCGTAAATTAAAGAAATGTAAACATGAATTATGTTATTACTGTCTAAGCATCGCAAAGCTGTATGCGTAAAGGCGTCTGACGTCACAGTGGCTTGCCTGAATCAAAGGAATTAGAGAAACATGTGCTTACAGGGGCGTCGAACCGGCTTGTCCCCCTCATGGAGCAAAGTTGCTACAGTGACAAAGACAAGCTCCGCGCTCATGGGCAATTTATATGGGGCAACTGTGCTGCGAGTATCTAAGCAGTCGTCGTGCATGGATAAAATGCAATGTTTCAAACAGATCTGATGAATTCACCTACTTTGAAAAAGTGTGCGTTAAGGGAGTCCTTTTGACACAAAGCGAAAATCTACAGTCAAGCGTCAATCAGCAGACAGCCGTGTGTTCTTTAGTCATGAGCCTGTTGTCAAAACGGCAGAAAAAAATGGTCACAAACGAAATATTGTTTCTACACTTAAAATGAACAAAGACAAAATGAGCTAGCCTGATATAAGTCATGTTCATGACGATGCAAATGTAACGAGATTTCGAACTTTTCTGTTGCACACGTTGGGACTCATTTTATTTTTCTACAAGAATCATTTGCCATGACGGGAATCGAACCCGGGCCGCCCTGCATTACAAGGCAGATTCCTATCCGCTAGACCATTTGGGAAGATTTCATATGTAGACCCTAAGATATCTAAGTGTCATTTCGATGAGGTCTGTAGCAGAGGCCATAGAGCACACAAATAATCATGTGTTTAAATATCCTTGTCGTTTTGAAAAATTACCGTTGTCACCTGCACAGGAATGCCATGCGGCCAACATTGAAGTAATGTGCTTCTCAAATCTGTCATTAACACTGTTTTCCACACACTTTTTTCATTGCATTGCCATATAATCAATTGGTCATTGATGCGTCACGAATAACGACAATGCGTCGAAAATTAAAGAAATGTAAACATGAATTATGTTATTACTGTCTAAGCATCGCAAAGCTGTATGCGTAAAGGCGTCTGACGTCACAGTGGCTTGCCTGAAACAAAGGAATTAGAGAAACATGTGCTTACAGGGGCGTCGAACCGGCTTGTCCCCCTGATGGAGCAAAGTTGCTACAGTGACAAAGACAAGCTCCGCGCTCATGGGCAATTTATATGGGGCAACTGTGCTGCGAGTATCTAAGCAGTCGTCGTGCATGGATAAAATGCAATGTTTCAAACAGATCTGATGAATTCACCTACTTTGAAAAAGTGTGTGTTAAGGGAGTCCTTTTGACACAAAGCGAAAATCTACAGTCAAGCGTCAATCAGCAGACAGCCGTGTGTTCTTTAGTCATGAGCCTGTTGTCAAAACGGCAGAAAAAAATGGTCACAAACGAAATATTGTTTCTACACTTAAAATGAACAAAGAAAAAATGAGCTAGCCTGATATAAGTCATGTTCATGACGATGGAAATGTAACGAGATTTCAAACTGTTCTGTTGCACACGTTGGGACTCATTTTATTTTTCTACAAGGATCATTTGTCATGACGGGAATCGAACCCGGGCCGCCCTGCATTACAAGGCAGATTCCTATCCGCTAGACCATTTGGGAAGATTTCATAGGTAGACCCTAAGATATCTAAGTGTCATTTCGATGAGGTCTGTAGCAGAGGCCATAGAGCACACCAAACAAATAATCATGTGTTTAAATATCCTTGTCGTTTTGAAAAATTACCATTGTCACCTGCACAGGAATGCCATGCGGCCAACATTGAAGAAATGTGCTTCTCAAATCTGTCATTAACACTGTTTTCCACACGCTTTTTTCATTGCATTGCCATATAATCAATTGGTCATTGATGCGTCACGAATAACGACAATACGTCGAAAATTAAAGAAATGTAAACATGAATTATGTTATTACTGTCTAAGCATCGCAAAGCTGTATGCGTAAAGGCGTCTGACGTCACAGTGGCTTGCCTGAAACAAAGGAATTCGAGAAACATGTGCTTACAGGGGCATCGAATCGGCTTCTCCCGCTGATGGAGCAAAGTTGCTACAGTGACAAAGACAAGCTCCGCGCTCATGGGCAATTTATATGGGGCAACTGTGCTGCGAGTATCTAAGCAGTCGTCGTGCATGGATAAAATGCAATGTTTCAAACAGATCTGATGAATTCACCTACTTTGAAAAAGTGTGCGTTAAGGGAGTCCTTTTGACACAAAGCGAAAATCTACAGTCAAGCGTCAATCAGCAGACAGCCGTGTGTTCTTTAGTCATGAGCCTGTTGTCAAAACGGCAGAAAAAAATGGTCACAAACGAAATATTGTTTCTACACTTAAAATGAACAAAGACAAAATGAGCTAGCCTGATATAAGTCATGTTCATGACGATGCAAATGTAACGAGATTTCGAACTTTTCTGTTGCACACGTTGGGACTCATTTTATTTTTCTACAAGAATCATTTGCCATGACGGGAATCGAACCCGGGCCGCCCTGCATTACAAGGCAGATTCCTATCCGCTAGACCATTTGGGAAGATTTCATATGTAGACCCTAAGATATCTAAGTGTCATTTCGATGAGGTCTGTAGCAGAGGCCATAGAGCACACAAATAATCATGTGTTTAAATATCCTTGTCGTTTTGAAAAATTACCGTTGTCACCTGCACAGGAATGCCATGCAGCCAACATTGAAGTAATGTGCTTCTCAAATCTGTCATTAACACTGTTTTCCACACACTTTTTTCATTGCATTGCCATATAATCAATTGGTCATTGATGCGTCACGAATAACGACAATGCGTCGAAAATTAAAGAAATGTAAACATGAATTATGTTATTACTGTCTAAGCATCGCAAAGCTGTATGCGTAAAGGCGTCTGACGTCACAGTGGCTTGCCTGAAACAAAGGAATTAGAGAAACATGTGCTTACAGGGGCGTCGAACCGGCTTGTCCCCCTGATGGAGCAAAGTTGCTACAGTGACAAAGACAAGCTCCGCGCTCATGGGCAATTTATATGGGGCAACTGTGCTGCGAGTATCTAAGCAGTCGTCGTGCATGGATAAAATGCAATGTTTCAAACAGATCTGATGAATTCACCTACTTTGAAAAAGTGTGTGTTAAGGGAGTCCTTTTGACACAAAGCGAAAATCTACAGTCAAACGTCAATCAGCAGACAGCCGTGTGTTCTTTAGTCATGAGCCTGTTGTCAAAACGGCAGAAAAAAATGGTCACAAACGAAATATTGTTTCTACACTTAAAATGAACAAAGAAAAAATGAGCTAGCCTGATATAAGTCATGT
Source organism: Argentina silus (assembly GCF_951799395.1). Taxonomy (NCBI): domain Eukaryota; kingdom Metazoa; phylum Chordata; class Actinopteri; order Argentiniformes; family Argentinidae; genus Argentina; species Argentina silus. The sequence goes on along the minus strand of NW_028152628.1, from coordinate 28,148 downwards.
TCATGACGATGGAAATGTAACGAGATTTCAAACTGTTCTGTTGCACACGTTGGGACTCATTTTATTTTTCTACAAGGATCATTTGTCATGACGGGAATCGAACCCGGGCCGCCCTGCATTACAAGGCAGATTCCTATCCGCTAGACCATTTGGGAAGATTTCATAGGTAGACCCTAAGATATCTAAGTGTCATTTCGATGAGGTCTGTAGCAGAGGCCATAGAGCACACCAAACAAATAATCATGTGTTTAAATATCCATGTCGTTTTGAAAAATTACCATTGTCACCTGCACAGGAATGCCATGCGGCCAACATTGAAGAAATGTGCTTCTCAAATCTGTCATTAACACTGTTTTCCACACGCTTTTTTCATTGCATTGCCATATAATCAATTGGCCATTGATGCGTCACGAATAACGACAATGCGTCGTAAATTAAAGAAATGTAAACATGAATTATGTTATTACTGTCTAAGCATCGCAAAGCTGTATGCGTAAAGGCGTCTGACGTCACAGTGGCTTGCCTGAATCAAAGGAATTTGAGAAACATGTGCTTACAGGGGCGTCGAACCGGCTTGTCCCCCTCATGGAGCAAAGTTGCTACAGTGACAAAGACAAGCTCCGCGCTCATGGGCAATTTATATGGGGCAACTGTGCTGCGAGTATCTAAGCAGTCGTCGTGCATGGATAAAATGCAATGTTTCAAACAGATCTGATGAATTCACCTACTTTGAAAAAGTGTGCGTTAAGGGAGTCCTTTTGACACAAAGCGAAAATCTACAGTCAAGCGTCAATCAGCAGACAGCCGTGTGTTCTTTAGTCATGAGCCTGTTGTCAAAACGGCAGAAAAAAATGGTCACAAACGAAATATTGTTTCTACACTTAAAATGAACAAAGACAAAATGAGCTAGCCTGATATAAGTCATGTTCATGACGATGCAAATGTAACGAGATTTCGAACTTTTCTGTTGCACACGTTGGGACTCATTTTATTTTTCTACAAGAATCATTTGCCATGACGCGGAATCGAACCCGGGCCGCCCTGCATTACAAGGCAGATTCCTATCCGCTAGACCATTTGGGAAGATTTCATATGTAGACCCTAAGATATCTAAGTGTCATTTCGATGAGGTCTGTAGCAGAGGCCATACAGCACACCAAACAAATAATCATGTGTTTAAATATCCTTGTCGTTTTGAAAAATTACCATTGTCACCTGCACAGGAATGCCATGCGGCCAACATTGAAGAAATGTGCTTCTCAAATCTGTCATTAACACTGTTTTCCACACGCTTTTTTCATTGCATTGCCATATAATCAATTGGTCATTGATGCGTCACGAATAACGACAATGCGTCGTAAATTAAAGAAATGTAAACATGAATTATGTTATTACTGTCTAAGCATCGCAAAGCTGTATGCGCAAAGGCGTCTGACGTCACTGTGGCTTGCCTGAAACAAAGGAATTAGAGAAACATGTGCTTACAGGGGCGTCGAACCGGCTTGTCCCCCTCATGGAGCAAAGTTGCGACAGTGACAAAGACAAGCTCCGCGCTCATGGGCAATTTATATGGGGCAACTGTGCTGCGAGTATCTAAGCAGTCGTCGTGCATGGATAAAATGCAATGTTTCAAACAGATCTGATGAATTCACCTACTTTGAAAAAGTGTGTGTTAAGGGAGTCCTTTTGACACAAAGCGAAAATCTACAGTCAAGCGTCAATCAGCAGACAGCCGTGTGTTCTTTAGTCATGAGCCTGTTGTCAAAACGGCAGAAAAAAATGGTCACAAACGAAATATTGTTTCTACACTTAAAATGAACAAAGAAAAAATGAGCTAGCCTGATATAAGTCATGTTCATGACGATGGAAATGTAACGAGATTTCAAACTGTTCTGTTGCACACGTTGGGACTCATTTTATTTTTCTACAAGGATCATTTGTCATGACGGGAATCGAACCCGGGCCGCCCTGCATTACAAGGCAGATTCCTATCCGCTAGACCATTTGGGAAGATTTCATAGGTAGACCCTAAGATATCTAAGTGTCATTTCGATGAGGTCTGTAGCAGAGGCCATAGAGCACACCAAACAAATAATCATGTGTTTAAATATCCTTGTCGTTTTGAAAAATTACCATTGTCACCTGCACAGGAATGCCATGCGGCCAACATTGAAGTAATGTGCTTCTCAAATCTGTCATTAACACTGTTTTCCACACGCTTTTTTCATTGCATTGCCATATAATCAATTGGTCATTGATGCGTCACGAATAACGACAATGAGTCGAAAATTAAAGAAATGTAAACAGGAATTATGTTATTACTGTCTAAGCATCGCAAAGCTGTATGCATAAAGGCGTCTGACGTCACAGTGGCTTGCCTGAAACAAAGGAATTAGAGAAACATGTGCTTACAGGGGCGTCGAACCGGCTTGTCCCCCTGATGGAGCAAAGTTGCTACAGTGACAAAGACAAGCTCCGCGCTCATGGGCAATTTATATGGGGCAACTGTGCTGCGAGTATCTAAGCAGTCGTCGTGCATGGATAAAATGCAATGTTTCAAACAGATCTGATGAATTCACCTACTTTGAAAAAGTGTGCGTTAAGGGAGTCCTTTTGACACAAAGCGAAAATCTACAGTCAAGCGTCAATCAGCAGACAGCCGTGTGTTCTTTAGTCATGAGCCTGTTGTCAAAACGGCAGAAAAAAATGGTCACAAACGAAATATTGTTTCTACACTTAAAATGAACAAAGAAAAAATGAGCTAGCCTGATATAAGTGATGTTTATGACGATGCAAATGTAACGAGATTTCGAACTGTTCTGTTGCACACGTTGGGACTCATTTTATTTTTCTACAAGAATCATTTGCCATGACGGGAATCGAACCCGGGCCGCCCTGCGTTACAAGGCAGATTCCTATCCGCTAGACCATTTGGGAAGATTTCATAGGTGCACCCTAAGATATCTAAGTGTCATTTCGATGAGGTCTGTAGCAGAGGCCATAGAGCACACCAAACAAATAATCATGTGTTTAAATATCCTTGTCGTTTTGAAAAATTACCATTGTCACCTGCACAGGAATGCCATGCGGCCAGCATTGAAGAAATGTGGTTCTCAAATCTGTCATTAACACTGTTTTCCACACGCTTTTTTCATTGCATTGCCATATAATCAATTGGTCATTGATGCGTCACGAATAACGACAATGCGTCGTAAATTAAAGAAATGTAAACATGAATTATGTTATTACTGTCGAAGCATCGCAAAGCTGTATGCGCAAAGGCGTCTGACGTCACTGTGGCTTGCCTGAAACAAAGGAATTAGAGAAACATGTGCTTACAGGGGCGTCGAACCGGCTTGTCCCCCTGATGGAGCAAAGTTGCTACAGTGACAAAGACAAGCTCCCGGCTCATGGGCAATTTATATGGGGCAACTGTGCTGCGAGTATCTAAGCAGTCGTCGTGCATGGATAAAATGCAATGTTTCAAACAGATCTGATGAATTCACCTACTTTGAAAAAGTGTGCGTTAAGGGAGTCCTTTTGACACAAAGCGAAAATCTACAGTCAAGCGTCAATCAGCAGACAGCCGTGTGTTCTTTAGTCATGAGCCTGTTGTCAAAACGGCAGAAAAAAATGGTCACAAACGAAATATTGTTTCTACACTTAAAATGAACAAAGAAAAAATGAGCTAGCCTGATATAAGTCATGTTCATGACGATGCAAATGTAACGAGATTTCAAACTGTTCTGTTGCACACGTTGGGACTCATTTTATTTTTCTACAAGAATCATTTGCCATGACGGGAATCGAACCCAGGCCGCTCTGCGTTACAAGGCAGATTCCTATCCGCTAGACCATTTGGGAAGATTTCATAGGTGCACCCTAAGATATCTAAGTGTCATTTCGATGAGGTCTGTAGCAGAGGCCATAGAGCACACCAAACAAATAATCATGTGTTTAAATATCCTTGTCGTTTTGAAAAATTACCATTGTCACCTGCACAGGAATGCCATGCGGCCAGCATTGAAGAAATGTGCTTCTCAAATCTGTCATTAACACTGTTTTCCACACGCTTTTTTCATTGCATTGCCATATAATCAATTGGTCATTGATGCGTCACGAATAACGACAATGCGTCGTAAATTAAAGAAATGTAAACATGAATTATGTTATTACTGTCGAAGCATCGCAAAGCTGTATGCGCAAAGGCGTCTGACGTCACTGTGGCTTGCCTGAAACAAAGGAATTAGAGAAACATGTGCTTACAGGGGCGTCGAACCGGCTTGTCCCCCTGATGGAGCAAAGTTGCTACAGTGACAAAGACAAGCTCCCGGCTCATGGGCAATTTATATGGGGCAACTGTGCTGCGAGTATCTAAGCAGTCGTCGTGCATGGATAAAATGCAATGTTTCAAACAGATCTGATGAATTCACCTACTTTGAAAAAGTGTGCGTTAAGGGAGTCCTTTTGACACAAAGCGAAAATCTACAGTCAAGCGTCAATCAGCAGACAGCCGTGTGTTCTTTAGTCATGAGCCTGTTGTCAAAACGGCAGAAAAAAATGGTCACAAACGAAATATTGTTTCTACACTTAAAATGAACAAAGAAAAAATGAGCTAGCCTGATATAAGTCATGTTCATGACGATGCAAATGTAACGAGTTTTCAAACTGTTCTGTTGCACACGTTGGGACTCATTTTATTTTTCTACAAGAATCATTTGCCATGACGGGAATCGAACCCGGGCCGCCCTGCGTTACAAGGCAGATTCCTATCCGCTAGACCATTTGGGAAGATTTCATAGGTGCACCCTAAGATATCTAAGTGTCATTTCGATGAGGTCTGTAGCAGAGGCCATAGAGCACACCAAACAAATAATCATGTGTTTAAATATCCTTGTCGTTTTGAAAAATTACCATTGTCACCTGCACAGGAATGCCATGCGGCCAGCATTGAAGAAATGTGCTTCTCAAATCTGTCATTAACACTGTTTTCCACACGCTTTTTTCATTGCATTGCCATATAATCAATTGGTCATTGATGCGTCACGAATAACGACAATGCGTCGTAAATTAAAGAAATGTAAACATGAATTATGTTATTACTGTCGAAGCATCGCAAAGCTGTATGCGCAAAGGCGTCTGACGTCACTGTGGCTTGCCTGAAACAAAGGAATTAGAGAAACATGTGCTTACAGGGGCGTCGAACCGGCTTGTCCCCCTGATGGAGCAAAGTTGCTACAGTGACAAAGACAAGCTCCCGGCTCATGGGCAATTTATATGGGGCAACTGTGCTGCGAGTATCTAAGCAGTCGTCGTGCATGGATAAAATGCAATGTTTCAAACAGATCTGATGAATTCACCTACTTTGAAAAAGTGTGCGTTAAGGGAGTCCTTTTGACACAAAGCGAAAATCTACAGTCAAGCGTCAATCAGCAGACAGCCGTGTGTACTTTAGTCATGAGCCTGTTGTCAAAACGGCAGAAAAAAATGGTCACAAACGAAATATTGTTTCTACACTTAAAATGAACAAAGAAAAAATGAGCTAGCCTGATATAAGTCATGTTCATGACGATGCAAATGTAACGAGATTTCAAACTGTTCTGTTGCACACGTTGGGACTCATTTTATTTTTCTACAAGAATCATTTGCCATGACGGGAATCGAACCCGGGCCGCTCTGCGTTACAAGGCAGATTCCTATCCGCTAGACCATTTGGGAAGATTTCATAGGTGCACCCTAAGATATCTAAGTGTCATTTCGATGAGGTCTGTAGCAGAGGCCATAGAGCACACCAAACAAATAATCATGTGTTTAAATATCCTTGTCGTTTTGAAAAATTACCATTGTCACCTGCACAGGAATGCCATGCGGCCAGCATTGAAGAAATGTGCTTCTCAAATCTGTCATTAACACTGTTTTCCACACGCTTTTTTCATTGCATTGCCATATAATCAATTGGTCATTGATGCGTCACGAATAACGACAATGCGTCGTAAATTAAAGAAATGTAAACATGAATTATGTTATTACTGTCGAAGCATCGCAAAGCTGTATGCGCAAAGGCGTCTGACGTCACTGTGGCTTGCCTGAAACAAAGGAATTAGAGAAACATGTGCTAACAAGGGGCGTCGAACCGGGTTGTCCCCCTGATGGAGCAAAGTTGCTACAGTGACAAAGACAAGCTCCGCGCTCATGGGCAATTTATATGGGGCAACTGTGCTGCGAGTATCTAAGCAGTCGTCGTGCATGGATAAAATGCAATGTTTCAAACAGATCTGATGAATTCACCTACTTTGAAAAAGTGTGCGTTAAGGGAGTCCTTTTGACACAAAGCGAAAATCTACAGTCAAGCGTCAATCAGCAGACAGCCGTGTGTTCTTTAGTCATGAGCTTGTTGTCAAAACGGCAGAAAAAAATGGTCACAAACGAAATATTGTTTCTACACTTAAAATGAACAAAGACAAAATGAGCTAGCCTGATATTAGTCATGTTCATGACGATGCAAATGTAACGAGATTTCGAACTGTTCTGTTGCACACGTTGAGACTCATTTTATTTTTCTACAAGAATCATTTGCCATGACGGGAATCGAACCGGGCCGCCCTGCGTTACAAGGCAGATTCCTATCCGCTAGACCATTTGGGAAGATTTCATATGTGCACCCTAAGATATCTAAGTGTCATTTCGATGAGGTCTGTCGCAGAGGCCATAGAGCACACCAAACAAATAATCATGTGTTTAAATATCCTTGTCGTTTTGAAAAATTACCATTGTCACCTGCACAGGAATGCCATGCGGCCAACATTGAAGAAATGTGCTACTCAAATCTGTCATTAACACTGTTTTCCACACGCTTTTTTCATTGCATTGCCATATAATCAATTGGTCATTGATGCGTCACGAATAACGACAATGCGTCGAAAATTAAAGAAATGTAAACATGAATTATGTTATTACTGTCTAAGCATCGCAAAGCTGTATGCGTAAAGGCGTCTGACGTCACAGTGGCTTGCCTGAAACAAAGGAATTAGAGAAACATGTGCTTACAGGGGCGTCGAACCGGCTTGTCCCCCTGATGGAGCAAAGTTGCTACAGTGACAAAGACAAGCTCCGCGCTCATGGGCAATTTATATGGGACAACTGTGCTGCGAGTATCTAAGCAGTCGTCGTGCATGGATAAAATGCAATGTTTCAAACAGATCTGATGAATTCACCTACTTTGAAAAAGTGTGTGTTAAGGGAGTCCTTTTGACACAAAGCGAAAATCTACAGTCAAGCGTCAATCAGCAGACAGCCGTGTGTTCTTTAGTCATGAGCCTGTTGTCAAAACGGCAGAAAAAAATGGTCACAAACGAAATATTGTTTCTACACTTAAAATGAACAAAGAAAAAATGAGCGAGCCTGATATAAGTCATGTTCATGACGATGCAAATGTAACGAGATTTCGAACTGTTCTGTTGCACACGTTGGGACTCATTTTATTTTTCTACAAGAATCATTTGCCATGACGGGAATCGAACCCGGGCCGCCCTGCGTTACAAGGCAGATTCCTATCCGCTAGACCATTTGGGAAGATTTCATAGGTGCACCCTAAGATATCTAAGTGTCATTTCGATGAGGTCTGTAGCAGAGGCCATAGAGCACACCAAACAAATAATCATGTGTTTAAATATCCTTGTCGTTTTGAAAAATTACCATTGTCACCTGCACAGGAATGCCATGCGGCCAACATTGAAGAAATGTGCTTCTCAAATCTGTCATTAACACTGTTTTCCACACGCTTTTTTCATTGCATTGCCATATAATCAATTGGTCAATGATGCGTCACGAATAACGACAATGCGTCGAAAATTAAAGAAATGTAAACATGAATTATGTTATTACTGTCTAAGCATCGCAAAGCTGTATGCGCAAAGGCGTCTTACGTCACTGTGGCTTGCCTGAAACAAAGGAATTAGAGAAACATGTGCTTACAAGGGGCGTCGAACCGGCTTGTCCCCCTGATGGAGCAAAGTTGCTACAGTGACAAAGACAAGCTCCGCGCTCATGGGCAATTTATATGGGACAACTGTGCTGCGAGTATCTAAGCAGTCGTCGTGCATGGATAAAATGCAATGTTTCAAACAGATCTGATGAATTCACCTACTTTGAAAAAGTGTGCGTTAAGGGAGTCCTTTTGACACAAAGCGAAAATCTACAGTCAAGCGTCAATCAGCAGACAGCCGTGTGTTCTTTAGTCATGAGCCTGTTGTCAAAACGGCAGAAAAAAATGGTCACAAACGAAATATTGTTTCTACACTTAAAATGAACAAAGAAAAAATGAGCGAGCCTGATATAAGTCATGTTCATGACGATGCAAATGTAACGAAATTTCGAACTGTTCTGTTGCACACGTTGGGACTCATTTTATTTTTCTACAAGAATCATTTGCCATGACGGGAATCGAACCCGGGCCGCCCTGCGTTACAAGGCAGATTCCTATCCGCTAGACCATTTGGGAAGATTTCATAGGTGCACCCTAAGATATCTAAGTGTCATTTCGATGAGGTCTGTTGCAGAGGCCATAGAGCACACCAAACAAATAATCATGTGTTTAAATATCCTTGTCGTTTTGAAAAATTACCATTGTCACCTGCACAGGAATGCCATGCGGTCAACATTGAAGAAATGTGCTTCTCAAATCTGTCATTAACACTGTTTTCCACACGCTTTTTTCATTGCATTGCCATATAATCAATTGGTCATTGATGCGTCACGAATAACGACAATGCGTCGAAAATTAAAGAAATGTAAACATGAATTATGTTATTACTGTCTAAGCATCGCAAAGCTGTATGCGTAAAGGCGTCTGACGTCACAGTGGCTTGCCTGAAACAAAGGAATTAGAGAAACATGTGCTTACAGGGGCGTCGAACCGGCTTGTCCCCCTGATGGAGCAAAGTTGCTACAGTGACAAAGACAAGCTCCGCGCTCATGGGCAATTTATATGGGGCAACTGTGCTGCGAGTATGTAAGCAGTCGTCGTGCATGGATAAAATGCAATGTTTCAAACAGATCTGATGAATTCACCTACTTTGAAAAAGTGTGCGTTAAGGGAGTCCTTTTGACACAAAGCGAAAATCTACAGTCAAGCGTCAATCAGCAGACAGCCGTGTGTTCTTTAGTCATGAGCCTGTTGTCAAAACGGCAGAAAAAAATGGTCACAAACGAAATATTGTTTCTACACTTAAAATGAACAAAGACAAAATGAGCTAGCCTGATATAAGTCATGTTCATGACGATGCAAATGTAACGAGATTTCGAACTTTTCTGTTGCACACGTTGGGACTCATTTTATTTTTCTACAAGAATCATTTGCCATGACGGGAATCGAACCCGGGCCGCCCTGCGTTACAAGGCAGATTCCTATCCACTAGACCATTTGGGAAGATTTCATATGTAGACCCTAAGATATCTAAGTGACATTTCGATGAGGTCTGTAGCAGAGGCCATACAGCACACCAAACAAATAATCATGTGTTTAAATATCCTTGTCTTTTTGAAAAATTACCATTGTCACCTGCACAGGAATGCCATGCGGCCAACATTGAAGAAATGTGCTTCTCAAATCTGTCATTAACACTGTTTTCCACACGCTTTTTTCATTGCATTGCCATAAAATCAATTGGTCATTGATGCGTCACGAATAACGACAATGCGTCAAAAATTAAAGAAATGTAAACATGAATTATGTTATTACTGTCTAAGCATCGCAAAGCTGTATGCGCAAAGGCGTCTGACGTCACTGTGGCTTGCCTGAAACAAAGGAATTAGAGAAACATGTGCTTACAAGGGGCGTCGAACCGGCTTGTCCCCCTGATGGAGCAAAGTTGCTACAGTGACAAAGACAAGCTCCGCGCTCATGGGCAATTTATATGGGACAACTGTGCTGCGAGTATCTAAGCAGTCGTCGTGCATGGATAAAATGCAATGTTTCAAACAGATCTGATGAATTCACCTACTTTGAAAAAGTGTGTGTTAAGGGAGTCCTTTTGACACAAAGCGAAAATCTACAGTCAAGCGTCAATCAGCAGACAGCCGTGTGTTCTTTAGTCATGAGCCTGTTGTCAAAACGGCAGAAAAAAATGGTCACAAACGAAATATTGTTTCTACACTTAAAATGAACAAAGAAAAAATGAGCGAGCCTGATATAAGTCATGTTCATGACGATGCAAATGTAACGAGATTTCGAACTGTTCTGTTGCACACGTTGGGACTCATTTTATTTTTCTACAAGAATCATTTGCCATGACGGGAATCGAACCCGGGCCGCCCTGCTTTACAAGGCAGATTCCTATCCGCTAGACCATTTGGGAAGATTTCATAGGTGCACCCTAAGATATCAAAGTGTCATTTCGATGAGGTCTGTAGCAGAGGCCATAGAGCACACCAAACAAATAATCATGTGTTTAAATATCCTTGTCGTTTTGAAAAATTACCATTGTCACCTGCACAGGAATGCCATGCGGCCAACATTGAAGAAATGTGCTTCTCAAATCTGTCATTAACACTGTTTTCCACACGCTTTTTTCATTGCATTGCCATATAATCAATTGGTCATTGATGCGTCACGAATAACGACAATGCGTCGAAAATTAAAGAAATGTAAACATGAATTATGTTATTACTGTCTAAGCATCGCAAAGCTGTATGCGCAAAGGCGTCTTACGTCACTGTGGCTTGCCTGAAACAAAGGAATTAGAGAAACATGTGCTTACAAGGGGCGTCGAACCGGCTTGTCCCCCTGATGGAGCAAAGTTGCTACAGTGACAAAGACAAGCTCCGCGCTCATGGGCAATTTATTTGGGACAACTGTGCTGCGAGTATCTAAGCAGTCGTCGTGCATGGATAAAATGCAATGTTTCAAACAGATCTGATGAATTCACCTACTTTGAAAAAGTGTGCGTTAAGGGAGTCCTTTTGACACAAAGCGAAAATCTACAGTCAAGCGTCAATCAGCAGACAGCCGTGTGTTCTTTAGTCATGAGCCTGTTGTCAAAACGGCAGAAAAAAATGGTCACAAACGAAATATTGTTTCTACACTTAAAATGAACAAAGAAAAAATGAGCGAGCCTGATATAAGTCATGTTCATGACGATGCAAATGTAACGAAATTTCGAACTGTTCTGTTGCACACGTTGGGACTCATTTTATTTTTCTACAAGAATCATTTGCCATGACGGGAATCGAACCCGGGCCGCCCTGCGTTACAAGGCAGATTCCTATCCGCTAGACCATTTGGGAAGATTTCATAGGTGCACCCTAAGATATCTAAGTGTCATTTCGATGAGGTCTGTAGCAGAGGCCATAGAGCACACCAAACAAATAATCATGTGTTTAAATATCCTTGTCGTTTTGAAAAATTACCATTGTCACCTGCACAGGAATGCCATGCGGCCAACATTGAAGAAATGTGCTTCTCAAATCTGTCATTAACACTGTTTTCCACACGCTTTTTTCATTGCATTGCCATAAAATCAATTGGTCATTGATGCGTCACGAATAACGACAATGCGTCAAAAATTAAAGAAATGTAAACATGAATTATGTTATTACTGTCTAAGCATCGCAAAGCTGTATGCGCAAAGGCGTCTGACGTCACTGTGGCTTGCCTGAAACAAAGGAATTAGAGAAACATGTGCTTACAAGGGGCGTCGAACCGGCTTGTCCCCCTGATGGAGCAAAGTTGCTACAGTGACAAAGACAAGCTCCGCGCTCATGGGCAATTTATATGGGACAACTGTGCTGCGAGTATCTAAGCAGTCGTCGTGCATGGATAAAATGCAATGTTTCAAACAGATCTGATGAATTCACCTACTTTGAAAAAGTGTGTGTTAAGGGAGTCCTTTTGACACAAAGCGAAAATCTACAGTCAAGCGTCAATCAGCAGACAGCCGTGTGTTCTTTAGTCATGAGCCTGTTGTCAAAACGGCAGAAAAAAATGGTCACAAACGAAATTTTGTTTCTACACTTAAAATGAACAAAGAAAAAATGAGCTATCCTGATATAAGTCATGTTCATGACGATGCAAATGTAACTAGATTTCAAACTGTTCTGTTGCACACGTTGGGACTCATTTTATTTTTCTACAAGAATCATTTGTCATGACGGGAATCGAACCCGGGCCGCCCTGCGTTACAAGGCAGATTCCTATCCGCTAGACCATTTGGGAAGATTTCATATGTAGACCCTAAGATATCTAAGTGTCATTTCGATGAGGTCTGTAGCAGAGGCCATACAGCACACCAAACAAATAATCATGTGTTTAAATATCCTTGTCGTTTTGAAAAATTACCATTGTCACCTGCACAGGAATGCCATGCGGCCAACATTGAAGAAATGTGCTTCTCAAATCTGTCATTAACACTGTTTTCCACACGCTTTTTTCATTGCATTGCCATATAATCAATTGGTCATTGATGCGTCACGAATAACGACAATGCGTCGTAAATTAAAGAAATGTAAACATGAATTATGTTATTACTGTCTAAGCATCGCAAAGCTGTATGCGCAAAGGCGTCTGACGTCACTGTGGCTTGCCTGAAACAAAGGAATTAGAGAAACATGTGCTTACAGGGGCGTCGAACCGGCTTGTCCCCCTGATGGAGCAAAGTTGCTACAGTGACAAAGACAAGCTCCGTGCTCATGGGCAATTTATATGGGGCAACTGTGCTGCGAGTATCTAAGCAGTCGTCGTGCATGGATAAAATGCAATGTTTCAAACAGATCTGATGAATTCACCTACTTTGAAAAAGTGTGCGTTAAGGGAGTCCTTTTGACACAAAGCGAAAATCTACAGTCAAGCGTCAATCAGCAGACAGCCGTGTGTTCTTTAGTCATGAGCCTGTTGTCAAAACGGCAGAAAAAAATGGTCACAAACGAAATATTGTTTCTACACTTAAAATGAACAAAGACAAAATGAGCTAGCCTGATATAAGTCATGTTCATGACGATGCAAATGTAACCAGTTTTCGAACTTTTCTGTTGCACACGTTGGGACTCATTTTATTTTTCTACAAGAATCATTTGCCATGACGGGAATCGAACCCGGGCCGCCCTGCGTTACAAGGTAGATTCCTATCCGCTAGACCATTTGGGAAGATTTCAAATGTAGACCCTAAGATATGTAGTGTCATTTCGATGAGGTCTGTAGCAGAGGCCATAGAGCACACCAAACAAATAATCATGTGTTTAAATATCCTTGTCGTTTTGAAAAATTACCATTGTCACCTGCACAGGAATGCCATGCGGCCAACATTGAAGAAATGTGCTTCTCAAATCTGTCATTAACACTGTTTTCCACACGCTTTTTTCATTGCATTGCCATATAATCAATTGGTCATTGATGCGTCACGAATAACGACAATGCGTCGAAAATTAAAGAAATGTAAACATGAATTATGTTATTACTGTCTAAGCATCGCAAAGCTGTATGCGCAAAGGCGTCTGACGTCACTGTGGCTTGCCTGAAACAAAGGAATTAGAGAAACATGTGCTTACAGGGGCGTCGAACCGGCTTATCCCCCTGATGGAGCAAAGTTGCTACAGTGACAAAGACAAGCTCCGCGCTCATGGGCAATTTATATGGGGCAACTGTGCTGCGAGTATCTAAGCAGTCGTCGTGCATGGATAAAATGCAATGTTTCAAACAGATCTGATGAATTCACCTACTTTGAAAAAGTGTGCGTTAAGGGAGTCCTTTTGACACAAAGCGAAAATCTACAGTCAAGCGTCAATCAGCAGACAGCCGTGTGTTCTTTAGTCATGAGCCTGTTGTCAAAACGGCAGAAAAAAATGGTCACAAACGAAATATTGTTTCTACACTTAAAATGAACAAAGACAAAATGAGCTAGCCTGATATAAGTCATGTTCATGACGATGCAAATGTAACGAGATTTCAAACTGTTTTGTTGCACACGTTGGGACTCATTTTATTTTTCTACAAGAATCATTTGCCATGACGGGAATCGAACCCGGGCCGCCCTGCGTTACAAGGTAGATTCCTATCCGCTAGACCATTTGGGAAGATTTCAAATGTAGACCCTAAGATATGTAGTGTCATTTCGATGAGGTCTGTAGCAGAGGCCATAGAGCACACCAAACAAATAATCATGTGTTTAAATATCCTTGTCGTTTTGAAAAATTACCATTGTCACCTGCACAGGAATGGCATGCGGCCAACATTGAAGAAATGTGCTTCTCAAATCTGTCATTAACACTGTTTTCCACACGCTTTTTTCATTGCATTGCCATATAATCAATTGGTCATTGATGCGTCACGAATAACGACAATGCGTCGAAAATTAAAGAAATGTAAACATGAATTATGTTATTACTGTCTAAGCATCGCAAAGCTGTATGCGCAAAGGCGTCTGACGTCACTGTGGCTTGCCTGAAACAAAGGAATTAGAGAAACATGTGCTTACAGGGGCGTCGAACCGGCTTATCCCCCTGATGGAGCAAAGTTGCTACAGTGACAAAGACAAGCTCCGCGCTCATGGGCAATTTATATGGGGCAACTGTGCTGCGAGTATCTAAGCAGTCGTCGTGCATGGATAAAATGCAATGTTTCAAACAGATCTGATGAATTCACCTACTTTGAAAAAGTGTGCGTTAAGGGAGTCCTTTTGACACAAAGCGAAAATCTACAGTCAAGCGTCAATCAGCAGACAGCCGTGTGTTCTTTAGTCATGAGCCTGTTGTCAAAACGGCAGAAAAAAATGGTCACAAACGAAATATTGTTTCTACACTTAAAATGAACAAAGACAAAATGAGCTAGCCTGATATAAGTCATGTTCATGACGATGCAAATGTAACGAGATTTCAAACTGTTTTGTTGCACACGTTGGGACTCATTTTATTTTTCTACAAGAATCATTTGCCATGACGGGAATCGAACCCGGGCCGCCCTGCGTTACAAGGTAGATTCCTATCCGCTAGACCATTTGGGAAGATTTCAAATGTAGACCCTAAGATATGTAGTGTCATTTCGATGAGGTCTGTAGCAGAGGCCATAGAGCACACCAAACAAATAATCATGTGTTTAAATATCCTTGTCGTTTTGAAAAATTACCATTGTCACCTGCACAGGAATGCCATGCGGCCAACATTGAAGAAATGTGCTTCTCAAATCTGTCATTAACACTGTTTTCCACACGCTTTTTTCATTGCATTGCCATATAATCAATTGGTCATTGATGCGTCACGAATAACGACAATGCGTCGAAAATTAAAGAAATGTAAACATGAATTATGTTATTACTGTCTAAGCATCGCAAAGCTGTATGCGCAAAGGCGTCTGACGTCACTGTGGCTTGCCTGAAACAAAGGAATTAGAGAAACATGTGCTTACAGGGGCGTCGAACCGGCTTATCCCCCTGATGGAGCAAAGTTGCTACAGTGACAAAGACAAGCTCCGCGCTCATGGGCAATTTATATGGGGCAACTGTGCTGCGAGTATCTAAGCAGTCGTCGTGCATGGATAAAATGCAATGTTTCAAACAGATCTGATGAATTCACCTACTTTGAAAAAGTGTGCGTTAAGGGAGTCCTTTTGACACAAAGCGAAAATCTACAGTCAAGCGTCAATCAGCAGACAGCCGTGTGTTCTTTAGTCATGAGCCTGTTGTCAAAACGGCAGAAAAAAATGGTCACAAACGAAATATTGTTTCTACACTTAAAATGAACAAAGACAAAATGAGCTAGCCTGATATAAGTCATGTTCATGACGATGCAAATGTAACGAGATTTCAAACTGTTTTGTTGCACACGTTGGGACTCATTTTATTTTTCTACAAGAATCATTTGCCATGACGGGAATCGAACCCGGGCCACCCTGCGTTACAAGGTAGATTCCTATCCGCTAGACCATTTGGGAAGATTTCAAATGTGGACCCTAAGATATGTAGTGTCATTTCGATGAGGTCTGTAGCAGAGGCCATAGAGCACACCAAACAAATAATCATGTGTTTAAATATCCTTGTCGTTTTGAAAAATTACCATTGTCACCTGCACAGGAATGGCATGCGGCCAACATTGAAGAAATGTGCTTCTCAAATCTGTCATTAACACTGTTTTCCACACGCTTTTTTCATTGCATTGCCATATAATCAATTGGTCATTGATGCGTCACGAATAACGACAATGCGTCGAAAATTAAAGAAATGTAAACATGAATTATGTTATTACTGTCTAAGCATCGCAAAGCTGTATGCGCAAAGGCGTCTGACATCACTGTGGCTTGCCTGAAACAAAGGAATTAGAGAAACATGTGCTTACAGGGGCGTCGAACCGGCTTATCCCCCTGATGGAGCAAAGTTGCTACAGTGACAAAGACAAGCTCCGCGCTCATGGGCAATTTATATGGGGCAACTGTGCTGCGAGTATCTAAGCAGTCGTCGTGCATGGATAAAATGCAATGTTTCAAACAGATCTGATGAATTCACCTACTTTGAAAAAGTGTGCGTTAAGGGAGTCCTTTTGACACAAAGCGAAAATCTACAGTCAAGCGTCAATCAGCAGACAGCCGTGTGTTCTTTAGTCATGAGCCTGTTGTCAAAACGGCAGAAAAAAATGGTCACAAACGAAATATTGTTTCTACACTTAAAATGAACAAAGACAAAATGAGCTAGCCTGATATAAGTCATGTTCATGACGATGCAAATGTAACGAGATTTCGAACTTTTCTGTTGCACACGTTGGGACTCATTTTATTTTTCGACAAGAATCATTTGCCATGACGGGAATCGAACCCGGGTCGCCCTGCGTTACAAGGCAGATTCCTATCCGCTAGACCATTTGGGAAGATTTCATATGTGCACCCTAAGATATCTAAGTGTCATTTCGATGAGGTCTGTCGCAGAGGCCATAGAGCACACCAAACAAATAATCACGTGTTTAAATATCCATGTCGTTTTGAAAAATTACCATTGTCACCTGCACAGGAATGCCATGCGGCCAACATTGAAGAAATGTGCTTCTCAAATCTGTCATTAACATTGTTTTCCACACGCTTTTTTCATTGCATTGCCATATAATCAATTGGTCATTGATGCGTCACGAATAACGACAATGCGTCGAAAATTAAAGAAATGTAAACATGAATTATGTTATTACTGTCTAAGCATCGCAAAGCTGTATGCGTAAAGGCGTCTGACGTCACAGTGGCTTGCCTGAAACAAAGGAATTAGAGAAACATGTGCTTACAAGGGGCGTCGAACCGGGTTGTCCCCCTGATGGAGCAAAGTTGCTACAGTGACAAAGACAAGCTCCGCGCTCATGGGCAATTTATATGGGGCAACTGTGCTGCGAGTATCTAAGCAGTCGTCGTGCATGGATAAAATGCAATGTTTCAAACAGATCTGATGAATTCACCTACTTTGAAAAAGTGTGCGTTAAGGGAGTCCTTTTGACACAAAGCGAAAATCTACAGTCAAGCGTCAATCAGCAGACAGCCGTGTGTTCTTTAGTCATGAGCCTGTTGTCAAAACGGCAGAAAAAAATGGTCACAAACGAAATATTGTTTCTCCACTTAAAATGAACAAAGACAAAATGAGCTAGCCTGATATAAGTCATGTTCATGACGATGCAAATGTAACGAGATTTCGAACTGTTCTGTTGCACACGTTGGGACTCATTTTATTTTTCTACAAAAATCATTTGCCATGACGGGAATCGAACCCCTGCCGCCCTGCGTTACAAGGCAGATTCCTATCCGCTAGACCATTTGGTAAAACTTGATATGTACACCCTAAGATATCTAAGTGTCATTTCGATGAGGTCTGTAGCAGAGGCCATAGAGCACACCAAACAAATAATCATGTGTTTAAATATCCTTGTCGTTTTGAAAAATTACCGTTGTCACCTGCACAGGAATGCCATGCGGCCAACATTGAAGAAATGTGCTTCTCAAATCTGTCATTAACACTGTTTTCCACACGCTTTTTTCATTGCATTGCCATATAATCAATTGGTCATTGATGCGTCACGAATAACGACAATGCGTCGAAAATTAAAGAAATGTAAACATGAATTATGTTATTACTGTCTAAGCATCGCAAAGCTGTATGCGCAAAGGCGTCTGACGTCACTGTGGCTTGCCTGAAACAAAGGAATTAGAGAAACATGTGCTTACAGGGGCGTCGAACCGGCTTGTCCCCCTGATGGAGCAAAGTTGCTACAGTGACAAAGACAAGCTCCGCGCTCATGGGCAATTTATATGGGGCAACTGTGCTGCGAGTATCTAAGCAGTCGTCGTGCATGGATAAAATGCAATGTTTCAAACAGATCTGATGAATTCACCTACTTTGAAAAAGTGTGCGTTAAGGGAGTCCTTTTGACACAAAGCGAAAATCTACAGTCAAGCGTCAATCAGCAGACAGCCGTGTGTTCTTTAGTCATGAGCCTGTTGTCAAAACGGCAGAAAAAAATGGTCACAAACGAAATATTGTTTCTACACTTAAAATGAACAAAGACAAAATGAGCTAGCCTGATATAAGTCATGTTCATGACGATGCAAATGTAACGAGATTTCGAACTTTTCTGTTGCACACGTTGGGACTCATTTTATTTTTCTACAAGAATCATTTGCCATGACGGGAATCGAACCCGGGCCGCCCTGCGTTACAAGGCAGATTCCTATCCGCTAGACCATTTGGGAAGATTTCATATGCAGACCCTAAGATATCTAAGTGTCATTTCGATGAGGTCTGTAGCAGAGGCCATAGAGCACACCAAACAAATAATCATGTGTTTAAATATCCTTGTCGTTTTGAAAAATTACCATTGTCACCTGCACAGGAATGCCATGCGGCCAACATTGAAGAAATGTGCTTCTCAAATCTGTCATTAACACTGTTTTCCACACGCTTTTTTCATTGCATTGCCATATAATCAATTGGTCATTGATGCGTCACGAATAACGACAATGCGTCGAAAATTAAAGAAATGTAAACATGAATTATGTTATTACTGTCTAAGCATCGCAAAGCTGTATGCGTAAAGGCGTCTGACGTCACAGTGGCTTGCCTGAAACAAAGGAATTAGAGAAACATGTGCTTACAGGGGCGTCGAACCGGCTTGTCCCCCTGATGGAGCAAAGTTGCTACAGTGACAAAGACAAGCTCCGCGCTCATGGGCAATTTATATGGGGCAACTGTGCTGCGAGTATCTAAGCAGTCGTCGTGCATGGATAAAATGCAATGTTTCAAACAGATCTGATGAATTCACCTACTTTGAAAAAGTGTGCGTTAAGGGAGTCCTTTTGACACAAAGCGAAAATCGACAGTCAAGCGTCAATCAGCAGACAGCCGTGTGTTCTTTAGTCATGAGCCTGTTGTCAAAACGGCAGAAAAAAATGGTCACAAACGAAATATTGTTTCTCCACTTAAAATGAAGAAAAGAAAAAATGAGCAAGCCTGATATAAGTCATGTTCATGACGATGCAAATGTAACGAGATTTCAAACTGTTCTGTTGCACACGTTGGGACTCATTTTATTTTTCTACAAGAATCATTTGCCATGACGGGAATCGAACCCGGGCCGCCCTGGGTTACAAGGCAGATTCCTATCCACTAGACCATTTGGGAAGATTTCAAATGTAGACCCTAAGATATGTAGTGTCATTTCGATGAGGTCTGTAGCAGAGGCCATAGAGCACACCAAACAAATAATCATGTGTTTAAATATCCTTGTCGTTTTGAAAAATTACCATTGTCACCTGCACATGAATGCCATGCGGCCAACATTGAAGAAATGTGCTTCTCAAATCTGTCATTAACACTGTTTTCCACACGCTTTTTTCATTGCATTGCCATATAATCAATTGGTCATTGATGCGTCACGAATAACGACAATGCGTCGAAAATTAAAGAAATGTAAACATGAATTATGTTATTACTGTCTAAGCATCGCAAAGCTGAATACGCAAAGGCGTCTGACGTCACTGTGGCTTGCCTGAAACAAAGGAATTAGAGAAACATGTGCTTACAGGGGCGTCGAACCGGCTTGTCCCCCTGATGGAGCAAAGTTGCTACAGTGACAAAGACAAGCTCCGCGCTCATGGGCAATTTATATGGGGCAACTGTGCTGCAAGTATCTAAGCAGTCGTCGTGCATGGATAAAATGCAATGTTTCAAACAGATCTGATGAATTCACCTACTTTGAAAAAGTGTGCGTTAAGGGAGTCCTTTTGACACAAAGCGAACATCTACAGTCAAGCGTCAATCAGCAGACAGCCGTGTGTTCTTTAGTCATGAGCCTGTTGTCAAAACGGCAGAAAAAAATGGTCACAAACGAAATATTGTTTCTCCACTTAAAATGAACAAAGACAAAATGAGCTAGCCTGATATAAGTCATGTTCATGGCGATGCAAATGTAACGAGATTTCGAACTTTTCTGTTGCACACGTTGGGACTCATTTTATTTTTCTACAAGAATCATTTGCCATGACGGGAATCGAACCCTGGCCGCCCTGCGTTACAAGGCAGATTCCTATCCGCTAGACCATTTGGGAAGATTTCATATGTAGACCCTAAGATATCTAAGTGTCATTTCGATGAGGTCTGTAGCAGAGGCCATAAAGCACACCAAACAAATAATCATGTGTTTAAATATCCTTGTCGTTTTGAAAAATTACCATTGTCACCTGCACAGGAATGCCATGCGGCCAACATTGAAGAAATGTGCTTCTCAAATCTGTCATTAACACTGTTTTCCACACGCTTTTTTCATTGCATTGCCATATAATCAATTTGTCATTGATGAGTCACGAATAACGACAATGCGTCGAAAATTAAAGAAATTTAAACATGAATTATGTTATTACTGTCTAAGCATCGCAAAGCTGTATGCGTAAAGGCGTCTGACGTCACAGTGGCTTGCCTGAAACAAAGGAATTAGAGAAACATGTGCTTACAGGGGCGTCGAACCGGCTTGTCCCCCTGATGGAGCAAAGTTGCTACAGTGACAAAGACAAGCTCCGCGCTCATGGGCAATTTATATGGGGCAACTGTGCTGCGAGTATCTAAGCAGTCGTCGTGCATGGATAAAATGCAATGTTTCAAACAGATCTGATGAATTCACCTACTTTGAAAAAGTGTGCGTTAAGGGAGTCCTTTTGACACAAAGCGAAAATCGACAGTCAAGCGTCAATCAGCAGACAGCCGTGTGTTCTTTAGTCATGAGCCTGTTGTCAAAACGGCAGAAAAAAATGGTCACAAACGAAATATTGTTTCTCCACTTAAAATGAAGAAAAGAAAAAATGAGCAAGCCTGATATAAGTCATGTTCATGACGATGCAAATGTAACGAGATTTCAAACTGTTCTGTTGCACACGTTGGGACTCATTTTATTTTTCTACAAGAATCATTTGCCATGACGGGAATCGAACCCTGGCCGCCCTGCGTTACAAGGCAGATTCCTATCCGCTAGACCATTTGGGAAGATTTCATATGTAGACCCTAAGATATCTAAGTGTCATTTCGATGAGGTCTGTAGCAGAGGCCATAAAGCACACCAAACAAATAATCATGTGTTTAAATATCCTTGTCGTTTTGAAAAATTACCATTGTCACCTGCACAGGAATGCCATGCGGCCAACATTGAAGAAATGTGCTTCTCAAATCTGTCATTAACACTGTTTTCCACACGCTTTTTTCATTGCATTGCCATATAATCAATTTGTCATTGATGAGTCACGAATAACGACAATGCGTCGAAAATTAAAGAAATTTAAACATGAATTATGTTATTACTGTCTAAGCATCGCAAAGCTGTATGCGTAAAGGCGTCTGACGTCACAGTGGCTTGCCTGAAACAAAGGAATTAGAGAAACATGTGCTTACAGGGGCGTCGAACCGGCTTGTCCCCCTGATGGAGCAAAGTTGCTACAGTGACAAAGACAAGCTCCGCGCTCATGGGCAATTTATATGGGGCAACTGTGCTGCGAGTATCTAAGCAGTCGTCGTGCATGGATAAAATGCAATGTTTCAAACAGATCTGATGAATTCACCTACTTTGAAAAAGTGTGCGTTAAGGGAGTCCTTTTGACACAAAGCGAAAATCGACAGTCAAGCGTCAATCAGCAGACAGCCGTGTGTTCTTTAGTCATGAGCCTGTTGTCAAAACGGCAGAAAAAAATGGTCACAAACGAAATATTGTTTCTCCACTTAAAATGAACAAAGAAAAAATGAGCAAGCCTGATATAAGTCATGTTCATGACGATGCAAATGTAACGAGATTTCAAACTGTTCTGTTGCACACGTTGGGACTCATTTTATTTTTCTACAAGAATCATTTGCCATGACGGGAATCGAACCCCGGCCGCCCTGCGTTACAAGGCAGATTCCTATCCGCTAGACCATTTGGGAAGATTTCAAATGTAGACCCTAAGATATGTAGTGTCATTTCGATGAGGTCTGTAGCAGAGGCCATAGAGCACACCAAACAAATAATCATGTGTTTAAATATCCTTGTCGTTTTGAAAAATTACCATTGTCACCTGCACATGAATGCCATGCGGCCAACATTGAAGAAATGTGCTTCTCAAATCTGTCATTAACACTGTTTTCCACACGCTTTTTTCATTGCATTGCCATATAATCAATTGGTCATTGATGCGTCACGAATAACGACAATGCGTCGAAAATTAAAGAAATGTAAACATGAATTATGTTATTACTGTCTAAGCATCGCAAAGCTGTATGCGCAAAGGCGTCTGACGTCACTGTGGCTTGCCTGAAACAAAGGAATTAGAGAAACATGTGCTTACAGGGGCGTCGAACCGGCTTGTCCCCCTGATGGAGCAAAGTTGCTACAGTGACAAAGACAAGCTCCGCGCTCATGGGCAATTTATATGGGGCAACTGTGCTGCAAGTATCTAAGCAGTCGTCGTGCATGGATAAAATGCAATGTTTCAAACAGATCTGATGAATTCACCTACTTTGAAAAAGTGTGCGTTAAGGGAGTCCTTTTGACACAAAGCGAACATCTACAGTCAAGCGTCAATCAGCAGACAGCCGTGTGTTCTTTAGTCATGAGCCTGTTGTCAAAACGGCAGAAAAAAATGGTCACAAGCGAAATATTGTTTCTCCA
The DNA here is from genome assembly GCF_951799395.1 of Argentina silus. Taxonomy (NCBI): domain Eukaryota; kingdom Metazoa; phylum Chordata; class Actinopteri; order Argentiniformes; family Argentinidae; genus Argentina; species Argentina silus. Next base: position 5,018 of record NW_028152628.1, on the reverse strand, counting down.
CTTAAAATGAACAAAGAAAAAATGAGCAAGCCTGATATAAGTCATGTTCATGACGATGCAAATGTAACGAGATTTCAAACTGTTCTGTTGCACACGTTGGGACTCATTTTATTTTTCTACAAGAATCATTTGCCATGACGGGAATCGAACCCGGGCCGCCCTGCGTTACAAGGCAGATTCCTATCCGCTAGACCATTTGGGAAGATTTCAAATGTAGACCCTAAGATATGTAGTGTCATTTCGATGAGGTCTGTAGCAGAGGCCATAGAGCACACCAAACAAATAATCATGTGTTTAAATATCCTTGTCGTTTTGAAAAATTACCATTGTCACCTGCACATGAATGCCATGCGGCCAACATTGAAGAAATGTGCTTCTCAAATCTGTCATTAACACTGTTTTCCACACGCTTTTTTCATTGCATTGCCATATAATCAATTGGTCATTGATGCGTCACGAATAACGACAATGCGTCGAAAATTAAAGAAATGTAAACATGAATTATGTTATTACTGTCTAAGCATCGCAAAGCTGTATGCGCAAAGGCGTCTGACGTCACTGTGGCTTGCCTGAAACAAAGGAATTAGAGAAACATGTGCTTACAGGGGCGTCGAACCGGCTTGTCCCCCTGATGGAGCAAAGTTGCTACAGTGACAAAGACAAGCTCCGCGCTCATGGGCAATTTATATGGGGCAACTGTGCTGCAAGTATCTAAGCAGTCGTCGTGCATGGATAAAATGCAATGTTTCAAACAGATCTGATGAATTCACCTACTTTGAAAAAGTGTGCGTTAAGGGAGTCCTTTTGACACAAAGCGAACATCTACAGTCAAGCGTCAATCAGCAGACAGCCGTGTGTTCTTTAGTCATGAGCCTGTTGTCAAAACGGCAGAAAAAAATGGTCACAAACGAAATATTGTTTCTCCACTTAAAATGAACAAAGACAAAATGAGCTAGCCTGATATAAGTCATGTTCATGGCGATGCAAATGTAACGAGATTTCGAACTTTTCTGTTGCACACATTGGGACTCATTTTATTTTTCTACAAGAATCATTTGCCATGACGGGAATCGAACCCTGGCCGCCCTGCGTTACAAGGCAGATTCCTATCCGCTAGACCATTTGGGAAGATTTCATATGTAGACCCTAAGATATCTAAGTGTCATTTCGATGAGGTCTGTAGCAGAGGCCATAAAGCACACCAAACAAATAATCATGTGTTTAAATATCCTTGTCGTTTTGAAAAATTACCATTGTCACCTGCACAGGAATGCCATGCGGCCAACATTGAAGAAATGTGCTTCTCAAATCTGTCATTAACACTGTTTTCCACACGCTTTTTTCATTGCATTGCCATATAATCAATTGGTCATTGATGCGTCACGAATAACGACAATGCGTCGAAAATTAAAGAAATTTAAACATGAATTATGTTATTACTGTCTAAGCATCGCAAAGCTGTATGCGTAAAGGCGTCTGACGTCACAGTGGCTTGCCTGAAACAAAGGAATTAGAGAAACATGTGCTTACAGGGGCGTCGAACCGGCTTGTCCCCCTGATGGAGCAAAGTTGCTACAGTGACAAAGACAAGCTCCGCGCTCATGGGCAATTTATATGGGGCAACTGTGCTGCGAGTATCTAAGCAGTCGTCGTGCATGGATAAAATGCAATGTTTCAAACAGATCTGATGAATTCACCTACTTTGAAAAAGTGTGCGTTAAGGGAGTCCTTTTGACACAAAGCGAACATCTACAGTCAAGCGTCAATCAGCAGACAGCCGTGTGTTCTTTAGTCATGAGCCTGTTGTCAAAACGGCAGAAAAAAATGGTCACAAACGAAATATTGTTTCATCACTTAAAATGAACAAAGACAAAATGAGCTAGCCTGATATAAGTCATGTTCATGGCGATGCAAATGTAACAAGATTTCGAACTTTTCTGTTGCACACGTTGGGACTCATTTTATTTTTCTACAAGAATCATTTGCCATGACGGGAATCGAACCCTGGCCGCCCTGCGTTACAAGGCAGATTCCTATCCGCTAGACCATTTGGGAAGATTTCATATGTAGACCCTAAGATATCTAAGTGTCATTTCGATGAGGTCTGTAGCAGAGGCCATAAAGCACACCAAACAAATAATCATGTGTTTAAATATCCTTGTCGTTTTGAAAAATTACCATTGTCACCTGCACAGGAATGCCATGCGGCCAACATTGAAGAAATGTGCTTCTCAAATCTGTCATTAACACTGTTTTCCACACGCTTTTTTCATTGCATTGCCATATAATCAATTGGTCATTGATGCGTCACGAATAACGACAATGCGTCGAAAATTAAAGAAATTTAAACATGAATTATGTTATTACTGTCTAAGCATCGCAAAGCTGTATGCGTAAAGGCGTCTGACGTCACAGTGGCTTGCCTGAAACAAAGGAATTAGAGAAACATGTGCTTACAGGGGCGTCGAACCGCCTTCTCCCGCTGATGGAGCAAAGTTGCTACAGTGACAAAGACAAGCTCCGCGCTCATGGGCAATTTATATGAGGCAACTGTGCTGCGAGTATCTAAGTAGTCGTCGTGCATGGATAAAATGCAATGTTTCAAACAGATCTGATGAATTCACCTACTTTGAAAAAGTGTGCGTTAGGAAGTTCTTTTGACACAAAGCGAAAATCGACAGTCAAGCGTCAATCAGCAGACAGCCGTGTGTTCTTTAGTAATGAGCCTGTTGTCAAAACGGCAGAAAAAAATGTTCACAAACGAAATATTGTTTCTACACTTAAAATGAACAAAGAAAAAATGAGCTAGCCTGATATAAGTCATGTTCATGACGATGCAAATGTAACGAGATTTCGAACTGTTCTGTTGCACACGTTGGGACTCATTTTATTTTTCTACAAAAAACATTTGCCATGACGGGAATCGAACCCGGGCCGCCCTGCGTTACAAGGTAGATGCCTATCCGCTAGACCATTTGGGAAGACCTGATATGTACACCCTAAGATATCTAAGTGTCATTTCGATGAGGTCTGTAGCAGAGGCCATAGAGCACAGCAAACAAATAATCATGTGTTGAAATATCCTTGTCGTTTTGAAAAATTACCATTGTCACCTGCACAGGAATGCCATGCGGCCAACATTGAAGAAATGTGCTTCTCAAATCTGTCATTAACACTGTTTTCCACACGCTTTTTTCATTGCATTGCCATATAATCAATTGGTCATTGATGCGTCACGAATAACGACAATGCGTCGAAAATTAAAGAAATGTAAACATGAATTATGTTATTACTGTCTAAGCATCGCAAAGCTGTATGCGTAAAGGAGTCTGACGTCACAGTGGCTTGCCTGAAACAAAGGAATTAGAGAAACATGTGCTTACAGGGGCGTCGAACCGCCTTCTCCCGCTGATGGAGCAAAGTTGCTACAGTGACAAAGACAAGCTCCGCGCTCATGGGCAATTTATATGAGGCAACTATGCTGCGAGTATCTAAGTAGTCGTCGTGCATGGATAAAATGCAATGTTTCAAACAGATCTGATGAATTCACCTACTTTGAAAAAGTGTGCGTTAGGAAGTTCTTTTGACACAAAGCGAAAATCTACAGTCAAGCGTCAATCAGCAGACAGCCGTGTGTTCTTTAGTCATGAGCCTGTTGTCAAAACGGCAGAAAAAAATGTTCACAAACGAAATATTGTTTCTACACTTAAAATGAACAAAGAAAAAATTAGCTAGCCTGATATAAGTCATGTTCATGACGATGCAAATGTAACGAGATTTCGAACTGTTCTGTTGCACACGTTGGGACTCATTTTATTTTTCTACAAAAAACATTTGCCATGACGGGAATCGAACCCGGGCCGCCCTGCGTTACAAGGTAGATGCCTATCCACTAGACCATTTGGGAAGACTTGATATGTACACCCTAAGATATCTAAGTGTCATTTCGATGAGGTCTGTAGCAGAGGCCATAGAGCACAGCAAACAAATAATCATGTGTTTAAATATCCTTGTCGTTTTGAAAAATTACCATTGTCACCTGCACAGGAATGCCATGCGGCCAACATTGAAGAAATGTGCTTCTCAAATCTGTCATTAACACTGTTTTCCACACGCTTTTTTCACTGCATTGCCATATAATCAATTGGTCATTGATGCGTCACGAATAACGACAATGCGTCGAAAATTAAAGAAATGTAAACATGAATTATGTTATTACTGTCTAAGCATCGCAAAGCTGTATGCGTAAAGGCGTCTGACGTCACAGTGGCTTGCCTGAAACAAAGGAATCAGAGAAACATGTGCTTACAGGGACTTCGAAGCGCCTTCTCCCGCTGATGGAGCAAAGTTGCTACAGTGACAAAGACAAGCTCCGCGCTCATGGGCAATTTATATGGGGCAACTGTGCTGCGAGTATCTAAGCAGTCGTCGTGCATGGATAAAATGCAATGTTTCAAACAGATCTGATGAATTCACCTACTTTGAAAAAGTGTGCGTTAGGAAGTTCTTTTGACACAAAGCGAAAATCTACAGTCAAGCGTCAATCAGCAGACAGCCGTGTGTTCTTTAGTCATGAGCCTGTTGTCAAAACGGCAGAAAAAAATGTTCACAAACGAAATATTGTTTCTACACTTAAAATGAACAAAGAAAAAATTAGCTAGCCTGATATAAGTCATGTTCATGACGATGCAAATGTAACGAGATTTCGAACTGTTCTGTTGCACACGTTGGGACTCATTTTATTTTTCTACAAAAAACATTTGCCATGACGGGAATCGAACCCGGGCCGCCTTGCGTTACAAGGTAGATGCCTATCCGCTAGACCATTTGGGAAGACTTGATATGTACACCCTAAGATATCTAAGTGTCATTTCGATGAGGTCTGTAGCAGAGGCCAGAGAGCACAGCAAACAAATAATCATGTGTTTAAATATCCTTGTCGTTTTGAAAAATTACCATTGTCACCTGCACAGGAATGCCATGCGGCCAACATTGAAGAAATGTGCGTCTCAAATCTG